>NC_088922.1:70342500-70652500 GCF_038396675.1 Hydra vulgaris | reverse complement strand
TGTAACAGTTGCTTTATCAAGTGGCACTGATGGGTATAAAGTAATAACATCAAATGACACTTGATCTTCGTCATTAATAAACCATTCTTTTACTGTTGATACAAACGAAAATGAATTTTTAACACGGCATTCATTTTTATTTAAAGTTGGTTGTATTATCTCAACAAGATGTTGCGAAAGTTTATGGGGTGGTGTGTCAATTGTCGAAACTATTATTCTCATTGGATTACCTTTTTCACTTTTATGTGCTTTAATACAACCATACAAACGGGGTGGAATTGCATCTGAAGAATATATTTTATCATATGTTTTTTTATCTAGTTTTTTATCTTTTTTTAATTTACTAAGGGTACGTTGAATAAGATTTAGGAACTTCTGAGTTGGATCAACTGTAAATATTGCGCAATTGCCAAGTTGTTCCTTTATTTTTTGTATTGCTGATTCTGAATTTAAAATGGCAAATCCATTACCTTTATCAAATGGATATAATTTTATGTTGGTTGAATTTTTTAGTTCATTGATAGCTAGACGTTGATTTTTAGAAATATTGCTATTGATTTTCACTCTTAAATATTTGGTTAATGTTTTGCTGACATTCTGTCTTAAAAATTCTGCTCTTTCTACGTTCACATTTTTTTCTATATTTAAAGCGCATTCCTCAGTTGATGTTATAATATCAATAAATGGTATTTTATTTTGTGTTGGAATAAATTGTGGACCAAGAGATAATAAGTTTTCCTCTTCACTGATATATTCGAAAGATTTAATATTGGATTTTTTATCAGGTTAGTAGGTGGTATTGAAATAGTATTCAAAGAATTAAATTTTTTTATACTATTATTTTTATAATAGTTGTTAAGAAAATTGAACTTACGTATTAGGTGCTGTTTTGTTTGTTCAAATTTAAATTCTCTTGATTTATCAGTTATGCGTTCTATGTTTAGTATATCATCAGGTTTCACAATATTTTTGATTGCATTCGATAGTTTGATAACCATACGTTTGCTTTGGTAAAATCTTTTCTTAGCGTCATTTTTTGCAATAATTAATAATTTTTTCCTATATTCGACCATTAAATTGTAACAGTTTTTTTGTTTTAATTGGGCAATGAATGTTAAAAGATTTAGGTATGATATTATTTTTTATACATCTCTCTAAAAATATCCATTGGTTTTTGCTAGCAGCGTTCTTGGTCTTTTCTACTTGTAATTGAACGGTATTTTTGTAAAGCTTCCCACCGTAGGAAGAAGTTATATAATATTTAAGTGACATCTTTAACAGTATGTGTAATAATCTTATAAGCATTAAAACATCATATACGGTATCATACTATTTATTTCTTTTTTTACAACTACACAAGAAAAATTTTCTTGTGTAGTTGTTTGAAATAACAGAAAGCGTTTTAGGGTTCTCCCAGTTTATTTTACCATTACAATGTTGTGAATGTTCTACTATTCCAGATGTTTTCCAGTCGGCTTTTGTAACATTATTTTTATGTTCTTGATTTGTGTGGAAATCTTTTTTCTTGTTTCACCAATATAACATGAACCACATGTGCAATTAAGTTGGTACACTCCTGGATGACTGTTCGGAGGCAGTTTAGACTTGTTTCGGCAGAGTATATTTATCAAGGGATTACCAAAACGGAAGACTGTTTTAACATCGACTTTACGAAACTCTCTTCTTAGAACAAGGCTTAATTTTAGGATCCATGGTAAAATAACAAGATTTTTGGTATCAATTTTTTGAGAACTAGATTTATTTGTGGAGTATTTATAATTTTTAGCAATATCTGAATACTGTTTATATGAATGTTCATTTTCAGTAAAAAACTTAATAAGAAAATTAATTTCATCTTGAATATTATGTTCTAAACAAATTTTGTATGCTCGAGCTAAAAAACCTTTAAAAATACTACCTGCGATATTCGATGAAATACATGATTTTGGTTTTATAAGTACGTTTGTAATTGCATCTTTACGGTGAATGGAAAACTTATATTTGTGAAGGGAGTGATTGGTTGAAATACAAATATCTAAAAAATTTAATTGGTGTTGAGCATTTTTGTATTCGCATGTATATTGGATTGATTTATCTTGTGAATTTAAAAGTGTTAAAAAAGAATTTGCGTCATCAATATTATTAAATCGAGCATGGCTATCATCAACATAACGTTTATAAGACTTTGGTGCAATCTTGAGATTTAAAGCCTGTTGAATAGCATTAGATTCAATATGTTGTAAATATGCTTCTGACAAGACAACCATTATGGATAGACCTATTGGACCAGAGTTTTTTAAAATATATATTTTGTCTTCCCATAAAAAATAACATTTACTAATACAGAGATCAATAAGTTTATGAATGTTAACTAAAGATAATTTAGTTCGTTGTATAAGATCATCTCTATCTTTGTTTAGCATATCAATAATTGTAACAGTTGCTTTATCAAGTGGCACTGATGGGTATAAAGTAATAACATCAAATGACACTTGATCTTCGTCATTAATAAACCATTCTTTTACTGTTGATACAAACGAAAATGAATTTTTAACACGGCATTCATTTTTATTTAAAGTTGGTTGTATTATCTCAACAAGATGTTGCGAAAGTTTATGGGGTGGTGTGTCAATTGTCGAAACTATTATTCTCATTGGATTACCTTTTTCACTTTTATGTGCTTTAATACAACCATACAAACGGGGTGGAATTGCATCTGAAGAATATATTTTATCATATGTTTTTTTATCTAGTTTTTTATCTTTTTTTAATTTACTAAGGGTACGTTGAATAAGATTTAGGAACTTCTGAGTTGGATCAACTGTAAATATTGCGCAATTGCCAAGTTGTTCCTTTATTTTTTGTATTGCTGATTCTGAATTTAAAATGGCAAATCCATTACCTTTATCAAATGGATATAATTTTATGTTGGTTGAATTTTTTAGTTCATTGATAGCTAGACGTTGATTTTTAGAAATATTGCTATTGATTTTCACTCTTAAATATTTGGTTAATGTTTTGCTGACATTCTGTCTTAAAAATTCTGCTCTTTCTACGTTCACATTTTTTTCTATATTTAAAGCGCATTCCTCAGTTGATGTTATAATATCAATAAATGGTATTTTATTTTGTGTTGGAATAAATTGTGGACCAAGAGATAATAAGTTTTCCTCTTCACTGATATATTCGAAAGATTTAATATTGGATTTTTTATCAGGTTAGTAGGTGGTATTGAAATAGTATTCAAAGAATTAAATTTTTTTATACTATTATTTTTATAATAGTTGTTAAGAAAATTGAACTTACGTATTAGGTGCTGTTTTGTTTGTTCAAATTTAAATTCTCTTGATTTATCAGTTATGCGTTCTATGTTTAGTATATCATCAGGTTTCACAATATTTTTGATTGCATTCGATAGTTTGATAACCATACGTTTGCTTTGGTAAAATCTTTTCTTAGCGTCATTTTTTGCAATAATTAATAATTTTTTCCTATATTCGACCATTAAATTGTAACAGTTTTTTTGTTTTAATTGGGCAATGAATGTTAAAAGATTTAGGTATGATATTATTTTTTATACATCTCTCTAAAAATATCCATTGGTTTTTGCTAGCAGCGTTCTTGGTCTTTTCTACTTGTAATTGAACGGTATTTTTGTAAAGCTTCCCACCGTAGGAAGAAGTTATATAATATTTAAGTGACATCTTTAACAGTATGTGTAATAATCTTATAAGCATTAAAACATCATATACGGTATCATACTATTTATTTCTTTTTTTACAACTACACAAGAAAAATTTTCTTGTGTAGTTGTTTGAAATAACAGAAAGCGTTTTAGGGTTCTCCCAGTTTATTTTACCATTACAATGTTGTGAATGTTCTACTATTCCAGATGTTTTCCAGTCGGCTTTTGTAACATTATTTTTATGTTCTTGATTTGTGTGGAAATCTTTTTTCTTGTTTCACCAATATAACATGAACCACATGTGCAATTAAGTTGGTACACTCCTGGATGACTGTTCGGAGGCAGTTTAGACTTGTTTCGGCAGAGTATATTTATCAAGGGATTACCAAAACGGATTTGAAATACGAAATACAACGTTGAAAAACATTGAAATACAACGTGTACAATGTTCAAAACCTAAAGAAAACGTTTTAAATCGTGACAATGGCAATTTGGTGATGACTCACCATTGGAAACCATTGTTTGTAAAATTAAAAATGTTGAATATCTGACGTTGCAATGACATCATTTGGTTACGTTTATTATAATTTTTAAACGGTTTTTTTTTTTTTTTTAACGGTTTTATCAGTTTGATAATGGCTCTCACTGTATGAGCCGAAATATTACGTAAAAAAAGAAATAAATAGTATGATACAGTATATGTTGTTTTAATTATTATAAGATATATATATATATATATATATATATATATATATATGTATATATATATATATATGTATATATATATATATATATATATATATATATATATATATATATATATATATATATCATATATATATATATATATATATATATATATATATATATGTATATATATATATATATATATATATATATATATATATATATATATATTTATATATATATATATATATATGTATATATATATTTATATATATATTTAGATCATTAGTAACAATCATTAGCAACAACAGCACAAATAACAAAATTTACAGAAACGAAAAGGCAAGCACAAAAACTACAAAACGAAAACACAAATTATTATTATTTTTTTATTTTATTTTTTTTCGTAAGTTTTGTTTACATTTGACGTAATATATATAAATTATATATTTTTTTCAAATACAAACAAGGCTTCTAAAAGAAGATCAAATGATCTTATCGTCAGAAGCCTTTTACAAAACAGAGTACATAAAGTATTATAAAAACGCCTTTTTACAATAAGAGAACGTAAAAAATTAACATAAAAATATTAAAATAGTACCTAGATAAATAGAAACAAATTGTCAACAAGTATAAAACAAAGATTGAACATACATTTCAAAATTATTATAAATCATAAGACAAATTAAAAATATTCTAAGATATTTTCAATAGAGAGAATGAGATCTTTTAATTTAATTTAAAAAACAGAATAAGTTAGAGGTAAGCCGAAGTTAGGCAAAATAATTTTGTTCCAGAGATGAGCTGCACGATAAGTGATACAGAATTGATTGAACTTTGTTCGACAGAGTGGCTTATTTAAATAGTTATTATTCCTCATGTTAAACTTGCTTAAAGGTTTCAAAATAAAAAGGTCTTTAAAAATTAAAGGAGATAAATCATACTTCCACATATAAACAAAAGATAAATTTTTATATACGTTTAGTTTATAAACATTGAGGATTTTCATTTGATTGAAAAATATTGAGGAATTTGAGAACCGATCCGCAAAATTAATTACACGGATCGCATGTTTCTGACGGCGATGGAGACATTGTAACTTGTTTTGATCAGTACTACCCCAGGCAATAATTCCATAACTTATATAACTATGAATAAAAGAATAATAAAGTTTAGTTAAATTATTTTTATCTAAATGAGTACGCGCCTTATATAGAATTCCAATACTTTTTGAAACTTTCGAGCAGACATAGTTAATATGATGTTTCCATGTGATGTTCTCGTCAATGAAAACCCCCAGGTATTTAGTTACAGAATCTCTTTTTATTTCATTATGGTCAATAAAAATTGTTGGTAAATTTTGGGGAAGAGAACGTTTTTTGGAGAGAAATTACATAACAAAAGAGCAAATACAAAAACTTCTACATAATAGAATAAATTATATTTGTTACTCCTAGCGAATACGGAAAAGCGTTGAAAATTTGTAGTAAATTATTTTTATTTAAAGTAGTTCTTTTTGTTAATTTTTCGAACATTGAATATATATATATATATATATATATATATATATATATATATATATATATATATATATATACATATATATATATATATATACATATATATATATATATATATATATATATATATATATATATATATATATATATATATATATATATATATATATATATATCTTTAAAAGTCATATCTTGTTATACAATATGTATATAAATAAATTGATTTTAATAAAAAAGACAGCGTATAACTATTTTTTTTAAATATATCTCAGAAATAATAATATATTTACAATATTTCGTTGTCCTATTGTGGTCAGCGTCATCAGGTAATAAAAAAAAAAAAAACGTCACAAAACAACATAAAACCAACCGTTTAAAAAAGAAGACATTAAAAAGCAGAAAATATAAAAACAAATCAAATAGTATAATAGTGACGTCAGTTAAATTTTTCAAAATTGGTCCACAAGTTTTTGTTTTCACACTATCCCCGTCATCTCTATTTAGGACAGTTTGCCCAATACTTATCTCGACTCGAACTCTTGCTTTATTTATCTCCAGGGATTCTCTAACTTTTTTTATCCTGTAATAGTTACACGCTGCTTTTTTTATATATATACTTCCGCATGAGGATTTAAGCTCGTAAACACCCGGATTCGAGTTCGGTGAAGCTCGTAAACACCCGGATTCGAGTTCGAAATACCTATCTCGACTCGAACTCTTGCTTTATTTATCTCCAGGGATTCTCTTTTTTTTATCCTGTAATAGTTATAGGATTCAGCCAATCAAAAGTACCACGGCATGTTCTAGAATGTTCCGTGGCTCCTGAACTCGACCATTTTTGATTTTTACAGGCTCTTTGGTGTTCCGCACTTTTTGAGATGATTTTCTTTTTGGTCTCACCAATTTATATACTTCCGCATGAGGATTTAAGCTCGTAAACACCCGGATTCGAGTTCGGTGGTAGTTTTGTTTTGTTGTTATATAACTCTGTAGTAGTTTTTGGTTATTTTAATAAGATTACTTTTGTTATAGCCGTTTTCTAAAAATGTATCTATGAGGAAATCAATTTCTTGTAAGAGGTGTTTTTGGGAGCAGATTTGTTTTGCTCTACAAAGAAACCCTATGAAGACGCCAGTAACTATGTTTGGGTTGATGTTAGAGTTTGGTTTTATTTGAACATTGGTTATCGCATTCTTACGGTGTATTTGAAATTCATAAAGTCCGTTCATTGTATTTGTAATAGATATATCTAAAAAGATAAGTTTTTTTTTTTCCGTTTTCAAGTTCAACAGTATATTTTATGGAGGGGTTTTGTTCATTTAAAGTTTTTGGGAACAGTTCTTGTTTTTTTTTCGAATCGAAGCGAGCATGGGTATCGTCTAGATATCTTTTGTAAGTTATTGGTTGGAATGAATTAACAAAAGCTATATTAAGGGCCCTTTTTTTTATATTTTGCAAAAATGCTTCAGCCATGACTACCATCAACAATAAACCAATTGGACCTGAATTAGGTAAAACTCGGATTTTATCTTCATATAAAAAGTAACACTTGCTTAGTGAAAGTTCAATTAACTGGTGTATATCTGAAAGAGTTATTTAGTCCTAGTTTTTTAATCCTCTAAATCATCGATCAATATGCTAATAATAACCGGTATTGCTTCATCGATCGGTACAGATGGATATAAATTTACTTCATCAAATGAAACTTGAATTTCATTAGGGTCTATCTTCCATTCTTTAGCATCGTTGACAAAACTACTGGAATTAATTAGTCGAGTTGTATTTTTATTTAATGTTGGTTGAATGATTTTAACCAGATACTCTGATGTTCCATAAGGTGCTGTGTTAATAGTGGAAACAACAGGACGCATTGGGAAGTTTTTTTCTGGTTTGTGAGCTTTAATCATTCCATAGATTCTAGGTGGAACGCAATCTAATGGATACATTTTAAAGTAAGTGGCGTTGTACAACTTACCCTGTTTTCTTGATTTACATTAGAGTTTTTGAAATTTAGTGGTGAATGTAGGTGTTAGGTCGTAATCAATAACTTTACTATTTTTTATTTTTTCTTCTAATTTATATTTTGCTTCATTTTCGTTTAATAAAGCAAAACCTGCTCCTTAGTTAAATGGATATATCTTTAGGTCTGAATGCTTTTTTAGGTTTTGTAAAGAAAAGCGTTGTTGTTTTATTAAATTACCTTTTAATTTTAGTTTTAAAGAACAAGTAAGAATTTTGAACAGTTTTGTCGAAGAATCTCTGCCTGTGTTTGTTTATTTTATTGTTCGAGTTCTGAGGCGCAAGTTTCAATATTAATGATGTCCATATAAGGGATATTCTTTTGTAATGGGACAAACTTTGGACCAAGATTAAGTAGTTCAGTAATTGCTTTATCCAGATTAATATTTGTTAAATTTAGTATAGCTGGTTTTAAAATTCGATTAGGAAGATTTTTTTCAAAATTGATTTTATGATTGATATTATTTTGCAATTTATAGTATTTTTCTTTCATTTTAATTTTATTTTAAAAATAATGGTAATTCTTAGATTTATTTGTTTTATTATTGATTAACTCATAATCATTAGATCTAACTTGTGATTGGAGATATAAATTTAATTTATCAATTAATTTCTTACTTGAATATAATCTTTCTTTTGCATCGTTTCGAGCATGAGCTAATAATTTTTTTCTGTATTCTTTCATTATATTTTCAGCTTTTTTCGTACGTAATGGATTTTTTATTTTAAGCGAATTTGAAATTATAATTTTTGATATATATTTTTGAAAAAAAACAAGTTGATTTTTTGCGATTGCATTCCGTATCTTCAAATTTTGTAATTTTTTCGTTTCATTGTAAATCTCTTTGCCGTAAAGAGCAGTGATAAAATCTTTAAAAGTCATATCTTGTTATACAATATGTATATAAATAAATTGATTTTAATAAAAAAAGCAGCGTGTAACTATTTTTTTTAAATATATCTCAGAAATAATAATATATTTACAATATTTCGTTGTCCTATTGTGGTCGGCGTCATCAGGTAATAAAAAAAAAAAAACGTCACAAAACAACATAAAACCAACCGTTTAAAAAAGAAGACATTAAAAAGCAGAAAATATAAAATCCAATCAAACAATACAATAGTGACGTCAGTTAAATTTTTGTCAAAATTGGTCCCCAAGTTTTTGTTTTCACACTACCCCCGTCATCTCTATTTAGAACAGTTCGCCCAATACCTATCTCGTGTCGAATTCTTGCTTTATTTATCTCCAGGGATTCTCTAACTTTTTTATCCTGTAATATGGAATGACTGCCAAGGTTATAGGATTCAGCCAATCAAAAGTACCAAGGCATGTTCTAGAATGTTCCGTGGCTCCTGAACTCAACCATTTTTGATTTTTACAGGCTCTTTGGAGTTCCGCACTTTTTGAGATGATTTTCTTTTTGGTCTCACCAATATATATACATCCGCATGAGCATTTAAGCTCGGGGATAGTGTGAAAACAAAAACTTGGGGACTAATTTTGACAAAAATTTAACTGACGTCACTATTATATTATTTAATTGGTTTTTATATTTTCAGCTTTTTAATATCTTCTTTTTTAAACGGTTGGTTTTATGTTGTTTTGTAACGTTTTTTTTTTCATTACCTGATTACGCTGACCACAATAGGTCAACGAAATATTGTAAATATATTATTATATCTAAAATATATTTAAAAAAAATAGTTCTACGCTGCCTTTTTTATTAAAATCAATATATATATATATATATATATATATATATATATATATATATATATATATATATATATATATATATATATATATATATATATATATATATATACTTTCTTTAGGTTGTTGTATTTTTAAGCAAATTTGTTTAGAATTTAAATAAAATATTTGTTTCTTGGCTTTTTTTTTAACTATTTTGTTTAAAAATTAAATAAAAACTTTATTTTTATTGTATTTGTTTGTTTTATTTTTGAATTATTTGTTTAGAATTTAAATAAAAGGATCCTAATTAAAACTCAAACGAAACGTTTGTGTTATTAAAATGTATTGTTCATAATTTAATTATAACGTTAATTATTATTTTTAGATTTCTGAGGTCAGCTGAACTTAGTTTCTGTTTTTTGTATTTTTGACAAACAGACATAAATATAACTTTAATTTCTAAGGTAAAGTGAACCATTTCAACTGCGTAATGTAGAGATAAAACAGTTTATGTCATACCTCTACATTACTAAGGGTGCTTCTTATTTTCCTTTTTAAGGAACATTTATAATTTGCTCTAAAGTTTTCATAAACAAGGTGTTTTTATTGTTTTCTAAACTGAGCAACCCCTAAATTATTTGGTTTTTTATATTAAACTTTATATTAAAGACTATGCTTTTTGCTGAATAAAGGTCTTTCATATATACGTAATAGATGCCGATTTAGATACTGAAGTCCCTCAGTTCCTACATAATAAGAACTTATCAAAGTCCCAACATTATAATAATTTATGATTTTCAGATTGCAATTTTGAGATATCAGAAGGTTTTGAATTTTAAATATTTGCACAAAATGCTTTTTTTTTAATTTGCTGTCAACTTTTATTCAAATAGCCAAATCATAATACAAAATAAAAATAGCAACTAGTGTACATATATTTGCACTGCCAAATACTCCTATGGTGACATCAAATAAACCAGCTTGCAGGCGGTAAAATTTCCAGAGTTCCATGTAGTTATTGCAAAATTTTAGACAGAAAGTAAATATAATCTATATTGAAATAAATAATAATTTGAGTTTACAAAATACTAAAAGTACAATATTTCCAAATATTCTTTTAAATGATTTTAGGTAACGAAAACGGTAGACTTAGCTCCAGGTATATTTGCATCATTACAAAGGTAGCAGAAAAATTTTTGTTGGTGTGTGTTTAAATAAATTGTTGATTTTGCAGATCTGGTATTAAGTTTGTAAGTGGAAAGTAAGTGATTGTTTGTATGTAGACTAAGTGTGATTGGATGGTGAGGTTTGTGTAAAATTCGTTTAAGTGTGCTGAGACATAATAAAATCTATATCGTTCTCCTTCATCTCTAGACATTCTTTTCGATGTTATTTCTGATCAAATTGACCAAGCCCTCTCTCTTTATCCATCAGACAATATCGTTGTTGCCGGTGACTTTAATACTCATCACACTGAATGGCCTAGCTCTAGTGTCAGTCACTCTGCTTGCGTTAAGACCCTCAACTTTTGCCTTTCTCACTCTCGAAATCAAATAGTCAACTTACCAACTCGCTTTCCAGACAATCCAATTTATTTACCTTTTTTACTCGACTTATGTCTCCTTTCTGATCCTAGTCAGGGCTTAGTTTCTCCACATTAAGCCTAAGGTGATTTTGATCATGGTTTGATCTCTCTAAAACTATTATCGCATTCTCCTTCATCATCGGAATCCCCCTATCATTGTTCCTTCTTACAATTACCTTAAAGCTGACTGGGACTCTTTCTTTGATTTTCTTCGTGTTGGCATTCGGGTAGAAATCTTTCGTCTTTCTACTGACAAATGTGCTTCTTACGAAACCTATTGAATTCAGGCTGACATGGAATTTTTTATTCCATCTCGACAATTTCAGATCAAGACACACTCTTCTACATGGTTTTCCTTACAATTTGCTGCTGCAATTTTTAATCAAAATCATTACTTCCACATCTATCAGCAAAACAATTCTTCAGAAAACAGACGGCTGTTTACTATTGCTAGAAATCATTGTAAATTACTATTGCTAGAAATCATTGGTTTTTATACAACTCACAAAAACCTAGGCCTTTCTGTGAGAAAGATTCCCTTATGCCTATTGAGCCTATACTACTTTTATTGTCTTTTTTGTAAATAGCGCACATAACATTTAGCAATAAATACTCTGTTGCAAAACTTTTAATGTATTTTTTTTTTTTCGTTTCACAATCTGAAAATTTGACTCATTGTTACAAATTACTTTTGCCAAATCTTTAATTGCCTAATGCAACCGTTCTTTGCACTACTTTTGTCTTTTGCGTTGGTTTACTATTGACAGGATAGGCTTCTAACAAAATTTTTGCTTACATTTCGATTAGAAAAAGATTGATTAAATGTTTGAGCTAGCTTTTTGTTGCTGAGCCTAAGACTTTTTCTACTGGTTCTGAATATGCTACTTTAGTCACGGTCACTAAGCTTTAGTGGTTTTTTAGAATAAGGAATGTTTACGACGTTGCCTGTTAACTTCTAAATTTTCACTGTTTCTTGCACGCAAAAGTCAAAATATCCATATTTTAGGTGGTTTATAAAATTTCTAATATTGTAGTTATTCTTTAGATAATTTTTTGCAATTAAAATATTTTTACGTAATATTAAATCTATTTTTTTATTTAAGAATCATGAGTACCCTTTATATTAATAATATATAGCAGTAGTTAAGTATAATAATTAGTTATTGAGTGCGAAAAATGTATAATTAACTCGATTGTAGAACACTTAGGTCCCGTATATTCGGAAAATTTATTATTGCTTAATGTATGAATACATAAAGTGTATTAGATAATGCATTTACTTTCCAAATACTGTATATTCAATTACAGGTTATTAACAAAATGCGGTATATCCGTTTTATAAAGATATTATGGAACGTTGTTAAACTTTGAAAGACCTAAATAACTATGATTAATTTATTTTAGTTAACATATTCTATAACTCTGTGTATTTAATGTTTGGGAGTTATATTTTAATAATAATACGAAAGTAAACCATGTTCTGTTAAAGGTATGTAAACTTTTATGTTTCAAAACTCAGGAAAACTACAACCTTTTATGCGCATTTATTCATTTTTTTATGCGCCTTTATTCATTCTTATATGCGTGTTTACTCATTCTTATATGCGTGTTTATTCATTCTTATATGCGTGTTTACTCATTCTTATATGCGCGTTTATAGGCAAGCCAACCACCCATAAAATCTCTAATATAATTTAAAATAAGACAATAAATAGGCTTTATGTGTTTATATAGATTTGTTCAAAATATAAATTAGGTTGTTGCCACTCCTATTTATTTAAAAAATGGTTGCCAAGCCAGCGCTGGCCAGCTAGCTATTTACGCATATGATTGTAAAATGTAATTAAATTAAACTCTGTAGTAGCCATAATCTTTTTGAGTTTCCTGATTACCCCAACCGAATTTCGAGACGTTTCTCCCTGTTATTAAGTCTACTTTAAAGAAGAAAAAATCTTCTATTGGATTATACTGTGGCGCGTATGCTGGCACATACTTAATAGCTATGCTATGAAAGGCTATTGTTTGCCTCAGCAAACACCTTTTCCATTACTACAATGAAAGTAAAAAATGAATCTGCATTCAAGACTCCAGTTTTTATATCATAAGGCAGCACTCCCATTGTTGAAACAGCACAAATTAAACCAACACCTTTGTGACAATATGCAGACGACTGTAAAATTGCTAGCGCACCTCTTAGCAGATAGCCATATGTGCTGTTAGTGTGCAAATTAAATCCAGTTTCATCTAAATAAATATTTTTCATATGAAATTCCGTTAACTTTGCTTGGAAATGCGTAGCGTGCATCAATAACTCGTGTTGAGTTTTGTTCTTCTGGCACATGCACAACACACTTTCTTAATAAGTCTAAGCGTTTGAGTTTTCTTTCAAGCTGAGACCTATTGAAGCCTGCTGAAAAAATAATTTCTTTTATTGCTTCTTGCGTACAAAGATTGTTTTCTTGTACGCATAATAAAATAATATTTTTTATTTGAGCGTTTTTGGGTCTTTAACCTCGTTTTTTATCGGAAAACGAGTTGAATGCAGTAGTATCGTTGAATTCTCCTCTGATAAACTTAATAACAAGATTTTGAAATGTGCATAGATAAATTGAGAAAAGTGGAAATGCTTGTTGTAGATTCATTTCTTTCAATTAAATGCTTAAGAATTTTAATGTGCTATTTTCTAACATTTATCCTTGTTTTAATATTTGCAAAGCTATTTTCTCTTCCATCCATAGGGTAAATATTTGAGTATAAATGAAATTATAAATAATCAAATTTAAATCTAGATAAATAAATATTTGGATAAATAATAATTTAATCAATCAATAAATATATTAATAATCATCAAATGTTAAAAGTTTTCGACTTAAGTATTTTTAACCTCGTTTACCAGGGAACAAGAAAAATTTGTTTTGAAAAAAACTGTATTTGTAGCAAGAATGTTAGCTTGATTTGTACTGTTTCAACAATGGAAGTGTTGCCTTATGAAATAAAAATTGAAATGCAGAATAATTATGTACTTTAATTACTACACTGATGGCACCAGCAATTAGAAATGCAGATGTGGAAGCGTTGGTGTTTGTTATGGACAATTGTAAATTTCACTGAAGTTTTTATTTTATATTTATCAGAGCATTCCGTTTGTACAAATCCTTTAGATAACAAACATCCAGTGTAGATAGAAATCTACACTGGATGTGAGTTACCCCGTATGATTGCACACCTGGTGAGGTATACATTTTTGATAGCCTTTTCCATGGTTCAATAAGTATTAAAAAAAAAAGACAAATATGTTCTTTTCCACATTGTCAAAAAAAAAACTTGCGATGAAGGTTTTACCAACTCAACAGCAAACTAATTGTGTAGACTGTTATCTATTGCCTGGGGATGCCAGATACTCGAAACAAGGTGTATTCCATTAGTTAGTTTAATGTTTGAACGAAGTGCTATGAGGAATCTTCTTAAAAACTGTTTGCTAAACAACCTATTAAATATCTCCTCAACCTCCATTAACCCTTCAATCTCTAGAAGATACCTAGCAAAGACGTTTCACCTTCCTTTACATTGCTCGAGTCGAATATTTTGGACCCTAGGAGATGAGCACATCTTTAACAGGTGCATTGTTGAATATTTTTTTGACAAAAGTAAATTGTATTTTATATTCTACTATTACTTTTAAGTTATTAAGTTTTAGGCTATAATTATTTTATAAATATACAATAACAGAACAGATTGCTAATTGAAAAGAAACAAAACACAAAATGGGAGATGCGCTTTATATTTTATCTGCAGTGGCGTATCTAGGGTAGGGAAGGCAGGGCACGTGCCATGGGCGCCAACCTGAAAGGAGCGCAAAAAAGACTTTGCGCTCCTTTCAGGTTGCGATACAATAAGCAAGAATTATATAAAATGAATTAAGATTTAAAAAAAACTTTAAAGTAGTTTAAAGTTTTAAAATAAACTTTAAAACTTTATTAGTATATGTTATAAGGTGGCGTTCTTCCGCAGCCTCAAGTGTGCAACTTGCGCAAGTGTGTGCAACTTATGCGTAAGTAAGTGCAGCTTATGCACTTTTAATGAAACTTAGAAAGAAAAATAAGAAAGACTTTTATATTTTATTTTAAGGTGGCTCACTCCCTTAAAAAAGTTTAAAAAAATTTTTTTTTTTTAATTTTTTTTTTTTTGAACATTGAAGTACGAAGTTCATAATATATTTTTAATATTATGTGCTTTAAAAGTAACAAAATATATTAAATTTTTCTCATGAAAACGGTAATATCTTCAGTTTGGATTAAGCATTTATCTTCAAATTTTCACAGAATGTTTATTAACTCATTTATAAGAACTGAAATTAGAATTATAGTATTTCAAGTATATTAAAGTTAGTTTAAATGTAGTTTGTCAGACTGACACTGGCAATAAATCAATTTCTGCACGTTTAGTGCTGCCGTTTTAGTTATTTTCAACATTTGGAAAAAATTTTAGTTCTAGCCCTGGAGCAACTATTTAGCTGCCTCTTTGGCAAAATATGGTATATTTAGTCCATAGTTTAGTCAAGATACCATTGTTTTTAGCTAAGCAAATTCTGCTGACTCAGCATCAAAAAATGCAAATTTCATTTTTCTTTAAAAAAGGTAAGGTTTTAACATAATTTCCTTATATATAAAAAAAAAAACAAGTTTTTAACATTTATAAAAAAAAAGTTAAATCTCAAGGGGGTGATCCACCCTAAATAAATTAAAACTGAAATATACACTGGCGCCTGGTATTGCCTGCAGGGGCGCCTTCTGAATCACTGGATTCGTCTTCTACAAATATATTCTACAATATTTTGCTGAGATATATTAAGGTAATTAAAAAAAATATTGCTTTTATCAATTATATATAGCAAATTCTTATTAATTTTAAAAATAATTATCTGAGAACCCTGAATTGTTCTTTTGACAGAAAGAGGGAAAGTGGGGCTGCAGGTCAAAAACGACGTTCATTAGAGGCAAAAGAAAAATAAAAAAAAGCAGCAAAGTTTTTAAGACGTTTTTCAAAAATTGAGCACGAGCAAGGTCTTAAGATTTAGAAGATACTGGATTATGTTCAAGCAAAAAAGAATTAGTTGCGGCATCTATTGATGGCGATACAAAGAATTTTAGTTATAATTCCAAAATCCTTGCTACTTCTGAAAAAACAGAAGTTGGGTCTGAATTTGACAAAGAAATAAAAATTGATGACGTTGAAGATAAATACTTGATATCCGAAAACGTTCAAATAATTAAATGTCCCATATCTAAAATTATTGTAGAACATGACATCGGATTTCTTATGTTTAGTCAAGAAACAGGAAAAGCAATCATAACTGATATATTGAAAATTTCCAAAACATCGAAGTTCCTTTTCTGCCGACTAGCAATCGTTCAATGAAAAAACTTGGTTCTTTAAAAAATTAGGAAATGGTCACGGTGAGCAAGTAATGCGTACATGGTTGGTTTACTCGCCTTCCAAAAAATCTGCCTTTTGTTTTTGCTGTCCTCTTTTTTTAAAATGCGAAAACCAATCTAGTTTGGAATAAGAAAGCGGATTTAATCATTGAAAAGAACCTGAGAGAATGAATGTACATGAAAATTCAAAAAACTACAGACAATGTTTTACCCAATGGAAAGAACTGGAAAGAAATTTATTTTACAATAGAGGAATAATTGATGCAGAACTTCAACAACAAATTCAAAGAGAAAATCAAAAGTGGTGTGATATTTTGAAAAGGCTGTTGCGCTGCATCAAATACCATGCAATGCAAAATTTAGCTTTGTAAGGACACCGACAATTACTTCAATCAAATGCTAACTCAGAAAGTTTACTTGGTTTACTGAAACTAGATATGAATGTAGAAAATTATAGGTCGCAATGCTATGGCAATGCTGCCGTTATCGCTGTTCACAAGAGTGGTGTGCATCAAAGAATAAAGAAAAAAAACAACCTTGCCATAATTGTCGATTGTGACAATCATAGTCTTAACTTGGTAGGCGTACATGCGGCTAAGGAAGAAGTAATGATGGTTACTTTTTTTGAAAAAAAAGCTTTACGTTTTTTTCTCAAGATCAACTCAACGATGGCGAAAACTTAAAGATGTTATGTATTGAAGTCCGATTCCAATACCAGGTGGAGCGCCAAAACAGAATCAGTAAAACCTGCACACACCTACATAGACGAAAATAGGGGAAGTTCTTCAGAACTTAATGGTAGACGAAAGCGCGTCAAATGTATTGAAAAGCGATGCAAAGAAGCTTTATAATAGAATTTTAACGTATGACTTCCTCACATTGCTAGGGTTTTGGAACAAGATTCTTGGCCGGATTGATCGTGTTCAAAAGAGGTTGTAGGACCATAAAATGAATATTCATAATGCAGCTTTAGATTTGAAATTGCTCTAAGATTATTTCCAAAGTGAGAGAGAAGTCTTAGTTAATGACTTAAATAAAAGAAGGAGTTCAAATGTGCAACGAATGAGGTGTTGAATTTGAAAGACGTCAAAGAAGAATAAAAAACAATGGATGCCGAAATGTTTAGAGATGTTTGGTTAACAGCAAAAGAAGAAATGGAAAGGGTAATAAAGGGACTGTCGACCTTCTTTTCAATGAATTGAAAACAAGAAGCTTTCGAATAATGATTATTTTCTTCTTGATGTGGAAGGGTTGTACTTTAATACGAAAATGAATCACCTAAAAGATCAATGAAAAAAATTTGGCGAAGTCTAAAATTCTGATGTGGATGGACGAGAACTGTGCGAAGAAATTTTGGACTGTAGAATGCTGCTTACTAGCCGTAAGGAAAAAATATCTAGTCCCGAGCAACTACTTATGTTTATAGTTAATTATGGAGACAATGACTTTTTCCCTAATATCCGTATAGCATGGCAAATATTGCTAACAATAGCTGTGTCTGTAGCTAGTTGTGAAAGATCATTCAGTAAACTTAAACAGATTAACTCTTACTTAAAAGCTTCGATGGGCCAAACCCGTCTCTGTGATCTCGCTTTATTAAGCATAGAGTGAGAAATTACCAAAGAAATTGATTTTGACAATGTTGTTAAGAGATTTGCAGCGATTAAAGCTAGAAAAATAAACTTGTAATATATGTTACATAAAAAAATTGTTTATTTATAATGAATAATAAAGTTTTATCAAAAGTTTGTGTCATCATTTATTAAAAAATTTTAAATAAGCACTTTATATGAAGGGGGGGGGGGGAGGAGGGCGCGAGATCGGTGTTTGCCCCAGGCGCTATTTATCCTAGGGTTAACCCTAGGTACGCCACTGTTTATCTGTTCATTTACAGTTAAATTATGTACCGCATCTTTTTTTTACTAATTTTTATTTTATAAAAAATTATAAATCAAAATCTCTTTTGTTGTAATAAACTAGATATAATCTTTAATGCTTATTTTGAGGCAAATGGCTGAATGCAGTACTTGTTACAAATGGTTTCAAAGGGAGTGTGAAAAAGTCCCACTTAGTGCATATGAGAAGGATGATGTCCTCTGGAACTGTCATGATTGCCACAAGCAAGCTTTACAAAGATAAAGATTTGTTTGTTAGTTAATATATTTTTATACTACTTTTATAGGTAATTTTTTATACTAGCCAGTTATTCTATCACTTTGTTTCATTACAAGCAATTCATTTGTTATTGCATGTTATGCATATAGCTAATTTTCGTTCTAGCAATCCAGTTTTCATAACTTTGTTGCTAAAAAATAAATCAAATTTATGTCGATATTGTATTTAAACTGGTTTTTAGGTAGATTAATTCTCAGTATCTTATAATTATATTATATTTTTTTAATATTCATGACATAAAAAAAACTGTTTTTTTGTTGTAAGTAATGTTATTGTAAACAAAAGCCTTATAAAATAAAAAAAAATTTGGCCGAAAATTTTGAAAAAGATTTTCCTTTTGAAAGAAATTTTTTTTGGTAACATTTGTGCCTTGATAATTTTTTCTATAAAAAGTTTATTGTGGATTTAGGATCATTTGATAATGCTGTTTACTTGTTTTTTCTTACAATTGTATCATTATAGGTTTAACAGTAAACTCAACACCTATACAGATTTGTTTGAATAAGAATAACTAAATTCATTACAGATCAATGCTATCTGGTAACATCGACAGCTCAAAATCAGTTTTGAGAGAAAATACTTGAAAAAAATAATGAAATAAGTAACCGTATAAAATGTTTGCTTTTCTTTTAAGTTAGTATATGTAAATTTTCTTACTTTATTGACATTTAAAGGATGCACAGCCACGTCTGTCACCTTTGGCGGGATGTTAACCGGGGTGTTAACTCATCTGTAATCTTTTTAATGTCTGTTTGTGTTCTGTTTAAACTAATGACACAAAATTAACTCATCCATAAGTTACCTAATATCCGTTTGTGTTCTGTTTGAACCTCAGGCACGGTGTTAACTCACCCGTAAGTTAGTTTATCTGTGTTTGTATTCTGTTTGAACCTCTGGCGCGGTGTAATTCACCCGTAAGTTATTATAAGTCTGTTTGTGTTCTGTATAACTATCTGGTATAGTGGTAACTCAGCCGTCAGTTATTTAATATATTTTTGTGTTCTATATGATTGCGTATATTATCTGGTGTAGTGTTAGAGTAGTGATTAACTAGTGAATACATCAGTATAATAGATTTTTTACCCTAACTTACATTTTTATTATATATAAAACGTTCTTCTAATGATTATTCAAAATCTCCTAAATAATGTGACGGAGTACAGAAGTAAATAACTCTATCAATGCAGTTCTTGTTGCTGAAAAAAGAACCGGATGGATTGAACCTAATTTTTTTGTTTATACATTTTTTTAAAATGAATTTTAGGCATACCTTTTGTGCAAATAAAATAATTTAATGGGGCAAAATAATGAAGTTTCATATTTTCATTTTTGAAATCGAAAATTACTTTTTAAACCTTTTAACATAACTACTTTAATTAAAATTAATACTTAACTATTTAAAGCCCATTTCTGAACATAGTCTATTAGAAGTGCAGATATATACATACAATCACATATATTCTGAAAATAAATTTTCACGACTATTTACAAATAGTATAGAAATACTAATCTCAAGTAAATACCTTAAAATAATAGTTCATATATATATACAATTAATCTTGGTAAAAATAATAATAATAATAATAAGTATGTTGAGGGAACGATTTCTCAAAACGTAGGAACGATTTCCCTAAAGAAATTGTTCCTATTTTTCCGCATAGGAGCGATTTCCGAAAAAATCGGAACGATTTCTTAAAAATCGGAACGATTTCCCGAAAAAAAAGCCGTAGGAACGATTTCCTTAAGAAAAACAGGAACGATTTCCTAAAAACAGGAACGATTTCTTTTAAAACAGGAACGATTTCTTACGGGCACAAATCTAAGGTAAAAAATATCAAAGACGCCATCTTGTTCCAAATTTTATAGTTTAAGTATAGATTAATGCATACTATAATTTATTTGATTTAATAAAGTGTTTAAAAACAAACGTCTTAAAACATACCCTTATGTAAATGTTTAATAAACCATACATATTTTCAAAGAAATTCTTTAAAGATAATGTAGTCGGTAAGTTGTTTATTTTGAAATGATGAATTGTTTTTTTTGCAGTATTTTAAAAATTATATATATATATATATATATATATATATATATATATATATTAGTAGGAAATCCTACTAATATATAGTTGCTCTGTTCTTTTAAGAACATTGAGCACTCTATTGTGTAGAATATATTTTAAAGTTGTTTAGTATATATATATATATATATATATATATATATATATATATATATATATATATATATATATATATATATATATAATGTAGATAAAGAGTAAAAGACTTCCTAAATAAAATTATAAATAAATAAAATAAAGACTTCTTGCTCCACCCCAACCTTTCAGTCAATATTGACTGAGAGGTTGGACATATTGCCTTCTATCATATCAATATTAACTGATAGGAATAGTCATATTGCCTTCTATCATGGAGTCTAAACATAAGTATTGTAAATCGTTTATTTATTTTGCAGAAAAAAGAAGTCAGGGTTATTGAATTTCTACCAATAAATTTAACGCATTACAAATTTTAAAAGTGCATGATATTTGCACTTTTAAAATTTGTTTATTTATTCACAGCTGCCTAAATAAAAAGGTACCTCCTATATTTAATAAATGGTTTACCCTACGCAGTGCAATTAGCTGTCAACTTACAAGAAATTCTTGTAGAGGTGCACTGAGTGTGCCAACATAAAATACAATATCCTACGGTAAATATTCTTTTAAATACTCTGCATTAAAGGACTTAAATCGACTTCAAAATAAATTAAAATCAATCCCTTTTAACAACATTAAAAAATATGTCATCAAAACCAAATTAAAATACTACTTGTTACATTAAGATAAATAAAAATAATAGTTGTATCACAGGTGATAAAAGATATCTCACTATAGAAGATATATAAGATATAAATATGAATGTTGACTAATAGCAACCTTCTGTGTGTGTATTTTTTATTTTGTTTGCATGTTTTTGTTTTGTTTTGTTTTTTGCTGCTCTCCTTGATTTAGCCTAGCTATATGAGAGCGAATCATCCAGAATATAGACTGTACATATATTTTGCAACTTATAACATTCTTATGTAAAACACCTATATTTCTGGTAAATGTATTGCTTTTTGTTGTTGTTGTTTTTTTGTTGTTGTTGGTACATTGGGGTGGACACTTCATGATGCAGTGTCACACTTTAGATTTACACACTGAGTGTTTAAATTTACACATGCTGGGAGTACATCTAATATTGCAATATATAGATGTACTCCCAGCATGTTTAGATTTACACACTGCACCATACAACGCATTTTACTTTTGAATCCTATAGATACTTTAGTATATAAGTTTGAATCGTATAGAGACTTAAGAATATTTGTATAACCCTTAGCGCTAAACATTGCCCTTAAATTATAAGGTGTACAAATAAATATGTAACAAGTAACAAACCAACTTTAGCTGTTGATAGTGTAACAACTGCACCAAGCAAATGATTTAATAAAGTATTTAAAAAAATGTAATAACAAACTAGACATATTTTTTTCTCCCATGAAACAGCCAATTTGTTATTTTTATTACCTCTTTAACTTATTTTGAAAAGATTATGTTTATGATTTGAGCTACGTACAAATTAATTATGTGCACATTCAGTAAATATCAAATCAGCAAAATACTTGAGACAGAATAGTAACAAAAAAAAATTACTGTTTAAGTAAAAAAGTTAATGGGGACAAAAACATATTTCCATTTACTTTTTATTGAAAAGATGTGTAGTGTAGTTTTTTATTGAATGAATGTATTTAGTTTCTTAGATTTTTATAATATAATTTTTTTTAATTTACCAGTAATTAAGGATAAATTTACCACTAACAAAATTATACATTTTCAGTTTGATTTACTTGTAAACCAGTTAACTGGTATAGCAAAACCCTAGTAATTGAGATAAAACACAGAATAAAAAGATTCTGAAAATATTTGATTTTTCTCTATCTATATACATTTTCAGCCTTTTTAATAGAATATGCTGGGTGTTCTATTTAAAAAATTTATTCACCTATATATTTTTTAAGTTATTTTGTTAATTTTTTTACATTAGTTTATGCTTCTCATAGTTTTGGCATTGGTGATCAAGCACATAGATGATCAAGCACATGTTTTTCTTGTATTTATTAATCTGACTTGAATGTTTTTTTTTAAACTAATATTTGTTTGGTTAAGTTTGTTTTTAGCTTGAAGTATTTTTCCTTTTTCTATTCAATTTGTTAAAGCAGCATCACAGACAAAAAAAAAAAAAAGGATCCCTAATACACTATCTATTTGTTAGATCAGGTCACCCTGCTACTAATAACATGTAAACCAGTACAACCTGCTTCATATTAACGTCAGGAAGGGCATGCAGTTGTAAAAAATTGTTTCAAATAATCCATAATGACATTTAAATGTTGCTGTAGAAAACCAAGGAAAAAATTCACTTTACATGTTTGGGGAATTAGTTTTTAGGGAGGTGCCTAATATTTTTTTTATGTTAGCAAAGATTTCTTTGTTTTATTAATATGAATAAACAGAATTTCATAAATGTTAAGGTTTTATTATTTTAAATATAAGTTGTTTTTTTGGACTTCGTGTTGTGTTTTTTTAGCTTAAATACCTAAGCTGCTTTGCTTTTGTACAACATTTAAATTTCCATACCCTTACTCTGTATTAGTATTCTTAGGAATACTAGCACAAAATACTTTTATTTGATTATTTACAAAGTTTTTTGCAAAAAGTTATCAGGATTTATGTATGGTTTTCAGAAATCAATTATAATGATGATCCTCATCATTATTCTAGCGTCCTTGTTTCTTCGCTTCTACAGATTGCATGCTTTTCATAATGCCACTTTTTTTCAATTTTTACTGCATAACTTTTCACAAACTTTCATAAATAAGCTGAAATTTTTATCAAATGTGCTCTATATTATTTCAATTTAAAATACAAGCCACAAAAGTTGTAAAATTAAACAGTTAATTAACATTTAATTTTTATTTTTCGAAAAAACCTCCGCGCAAAAGTTTAGAAACAACTGAATTTGGTTAATATTTATTTCAAAAAGCTGAAACTTTTACTAAAATTCACAAAATAGCAATTTTTTTAACAAAAAATTAGTTTTAATAAAACACTTAGTATTTGGTGGCATATCCATTTGTCTTTAAATCAGCATCACAGTGATGAGGCATTGAATCTACTTATTTAATGAGTACATCCTGAGGAATATTATACCAACATTCTTTAATAAATGCTAATAAATGGTCTTTGTTAGTTATTTTTTTACTAACTAATTGCCAGTTGATGTACTCCCAAAGATGCTTAATAGGATTGAGATCTGGGCTCTGTGAAGGCCATTTAAGATCTTTGATTTTTTGTGATTTAAATTATTCTTTAACAGATTTGGCTAAATGCTTTGGATCATTATCTTGTTGTAAGATCTATTTGCAAGTCATTTTATGCTTTGCATGTGGCAGCATAACTTTCTTTATGATGTCTAAATAAACTCTCTGGTCCATAAAACCTTCTAAGTGAATGAATGGGACCCACATTGTCGCGATTAAACATACCCAAACCATAACATTTCTTCCTACATGATTAACAGTGGGTAACTGATATTTTGGATTAATCTGTCTCCTACTGGGCCCCCAACATACTTAATTCCGTCACTACTTTATAGCATAAACTTTGATTCATCAAATAAAAAGACTTTTGACCAGTCATTAACAGACCAACTAATATGATCTTTTGCAAATTTTATTCTGGTTTTTAAATTTCTTGCAGGTATTTGCCGTTTCTTAACTGGGCAACGGCCATAGAGATTATTTTGTCGTAATTGGCGTTTAGTTGTATTGACGCCACAGTTTGTGCCATGAAACTGATGCATTAAGTTAGACAGCAGACTTGTGAGGATTATTTTTGGAATACCTTACTGATAATCTATCAGACTTTTCAGTTGTAACTTAAGGCCTTCCAGAGCAAGGTTTGCGTTCAATAGTTTTGCGCAGACAAAATCATTTCATAGTGTGACTTATATCTGGTTTAGAAACATTGTAAAGTTCAGAAATCTGCTTGTAAGTCATTTTATTTCCTACAGCTTTTATAATTAATTCGTCTATTTCCTTTGAAATTTCTTTAGCTTTTCTGATGCTTTTAAAATATTGCTAAGTAATTGAGTTATTAAGTTTTACCAATATTTTGGCAATTAATTATACTTCAATGCCTTTGAAATATCTTAAATGTAGAAGTACATGCTCCTGTGGCCTTCCGGTGTTGTCGGCTCTATCTATCCAACCATAGTATCAACCAACTTTATGCCGACATGAACTTTGAATTAAATAAGGTAAATAATTGGTTTTCAGCAAATGAACTCTGATTAAACGTTAAAAAAATAAGTTACACATTATTTCAAAAATGTCGCAAAAGTTAGACCTTCCCCTTGAATTATCAGATCTATTTTTAAATTATAAAAAAATAAAACAGAAAGACTTTATAAAGTTCTTAGAAATACTTGTTTACGAGCATTTATCTTCGCTTCTCCATATAAAATATTTACAAAAAATGTTAGTAAAGTTATGGGTTTGATGTACCGAGTTCGTCCTTATGAACATAATTAATATGATGTGTCTTAAATTAATATACTTCTCTTTACTTTATTGTTTTATTTACTATGTCAATATTACATGGGGTAGCACGCAACCTACAAAACTTAAGAAATTACAGTGTTTAAAAACATTTGTTGAGAATTATATACGGAAAAAACCTAGGGGAACACACTAAACCCTTAATGAGAGAGATGAAAATGATGAATGTTTATGAAATAAATAATTATCAACAGATAATAGATAAACAAATTTTTCATTCTAAGGAATAATAATTGCAATGATTCTTTTCTAAATAGTTTTACTTTTTAATCTTTAAAGGAAGTTATTCTTATTCTATTAGTAACTTATGTATTGGTTTATATATTTTAAATTTTTGAGTATTTAAATTGGAAATTTTACATCTTGCTAATATCTGCAGTTTAAAACTTTTTGTGGATATTTTTTTTTAAAGAGGCTCTATGAAAAGATTGAGATGGTATTACATCACCCATGTTTTTATTAAATCATCTATTATTTTATATAAATCTCTTATGTAACTTTTTTTATTAAACAGCAAAAAATATACAACTAAAAAAAAGCCAACGTTTAAACAATAAAATAAGCTTCCTAAACCAGAGAAACCTATCTTTTTTTACAGGAGCAGGCATTATTTTATTTGAGGGCCACTAATATATATTTTGAAAAATTAAACTAATTTAAAACATCAATTTTTAAAGGATGATCTCTGACACAAAAGTAAATCCATTCCTCCCTCTTCTTAGTTGTTTTGGAATATATTTTTGTTAGAAATCTATATATTTATCACAGCACGTTGTTTAAAAACATAAGTAAATTTGGGAGAATTTAAAAAAGGCATAAAACTATGATAAAACTGGGTGGTGCAAATTTTAAATTATGGGTCTGCTTGCTTACAAATTATTGAACTCAAATATTACCCCTTAATAGATGGTCTGTATCCAGCTAATCGAAAAAATTGCCTTCTTCTACATGGTTCGGATCCACCCTTGCCCTGAAAATTTTTTAGTGTGTATTATTGGGGTTTCTAGAAAATTGTTCGAGAACTATTGGGCTAAGGCCGGTTTTGAAGAATTTTTAAAGATTCAAAAACTGAAATACATATATTGATGCATAAATAGAAAGTTAACACTTACAGAAAATTAGACAACTGTGGTTTATTCAAACATGCACAACGTCAAATCCAAATAAACATAGTTTTACTTTATTATTATTAGATATTGTATTATTATATTATTGTATTATTATATTATTCCATATAGATATTGTATTATTATATTATTATTATTAGATATTGTATTATTATATTATATTATTCCACGATCAGTTATAATTTATACTTGCGTTTTTGGTGACAAAGTAAGTAAATACCAGGCAAAACTATGAGGGGCTGTCCATTAATTATTTTAAAAACTTTTTAGCAATTTTTACCTCCCTCCTACTTTGTTAAACTTTCAAAGACCTCCCTTATAAAATCATGTCAACATTTGATTACCTCTCTCCGCACAAACGCTACGTTATAAACGACTACTAAAGCAGCCTTAATTTCTGTTTTTTAAATAAATAACTTTATTTAAAAAAATAAAACTGTTGATGTAAACTTTTCTTGACCTCCTCCCCTCCCCCTTTTATAAACAACTGTCTAAATATTTAAAACTCCTCCGACTTCTTCTAATAAAAATGACCATACCTCCCCTATTTTGTTGGCATCCCCTCCAACTTATCAACAACTGACAAAATATTCAAGACTCCTCCTCCCCTCTAACTTTAATAATGCAAAGCCCAAATAATAAAATTGACCAAAATCCTACTATATAGCTGTTCTGTGTAAGAAAAAGTTGAAAACCTATAATTACTTCAATAAGAGTAAAATAAGCAGTGCCGTAACTAGGCAGGTGCAACAGGTGCACTTGCACAGGGCCCGTAGATTAGGCGGCCGTGAAATGGAACTTTAAACTGACGAAAAATTATTTATTCTATTAATAAATACTTCTATTAATTTTTTTTTTAAGTAGCACTGTATTGTATTTCAATACAGTGCTACTTAATTCTATACTGCAATTTAAAATTTCTATATTCATTTCCAATTCCAAATTGTAACATTTTGGCGCGAATTCAATCAACGATATCTGGTGGGCAATAGAATAAAACGTATTGTGTGTGTAGTAATGTGGTGAATTTAAAAAATGTGTGAAGCAATTTTCATTTTTAATTAAAGCAACATAAAAAAAATTATTGTCATTATTAATGACACATTATTAATGACACATTATTACAATTTATAATTTCCAATTAGAATTTAAAATATACTCGTTTATAAAAACATCGTAAGTTTGTTTTATTTAAATATAGATTGGTTAAAAATAGCTATAAAAAAAACTAATTATTAAACCACATCAAGCCAATTATTCTATTAATTACATTAAACTAAATCATCAGCTAAGCTTTCTAAAATAATAAAAACTTAATAAAACACTTGAATTGTAAGATAGCGTTGGCAAGCACATATTTCAATTTACCGATAAATTTTTTTTTACAATTTTTTATTTTCGATATATCTGGTAATCTAGTAGCTCCAGAGATAAATCATAAATTTATATTTAATATTATTATTTTTATCTAGTCAAACAATGTCAAAACAATTATCGGGCGCTCAAAAAAGAAAAATTAACAAGCAAAAACAAGAAGAATGCAAATCAATGTCGCAGCAATTTACTAAATGGCTTAAAAAAAATCCACAAATTGAAGAAACTAATATATCTAGACCTAGTTCTGATTTACAAGATGAAGATGCTGTGCTACAATTGCAACCTATAAGTTTAATTGATCATAATGATATTATTACAAATGTCGAAAATAAAAATGTCGAAAGTACAAATGTCGAAAATACATGTACTACTAATGTTGAATTTGAAAATATTGTTATAAATTTGCCATCTATTACACCAAACGTCAATATTATTCCACAAGAAATAATGCTAAATTACAACGACTCAAATTCTTGGCCTGCTATTTCAAATAATGTAATATATTTCCTTGTCAAGCATGGTCCAGAACAAGGCAATAATGTAAACGTTAATACCATTACATCAGCAGACAATACAGGGCGAAAATTTACAAAGGATTGGTTTTATGTGAAACATATTAATGGAGGAATGGTTATAAGAAAATGGCTGTTATATTCTATTAATCAAAACGCAATATTTTGTTTCCCTTGTATTCTTTTTGGCCACAAATCTCATAATATTACAGACCCCCATAAAGGATTCCGTGATTGGCGACATCTTCATCCTGTTATTCCACAACATGAAAATTCATCTGATCACAGAAACAATTATGTAAAATGGAAAGTGATGGAAACAAATATAAGATCAGGGAACACACTCGATGATTATTTAATTAATTCAATTAATGAAGAAAAAATGGTATGGCGTGAAATATTAAAAATCGTTGTAGATGCTATTCTATTCTGCGCCAAAAATAATATTGCTCTTAGTGGTTCAAATGAAAAAACTGGAGATCCAAATTGTGGAATTTTTTTAAATTTGATAGAATTTGCTAGCCATTATAATAGAACTTTAAAAGAACGTATTGAAAAACATAAAAAAGGTTCATATTTTTCACCCATTATTCAAAATGAAATAATAAAATTAATTGGTGATAAAACTAGAAACGAAATCATATTTAGAATTAAAAAATCAAAATACTACACAATTTTATTCGACTGCATTCCTGATATATCAAAGAAAGAACAAATGAGTCAGATGATACGATACGTCCATGTTGATTCTAATGGTAAGGTAATGATCGAAGAAAGCTTCATCGACTTCATTCATTCACATGAAAAAACAGGAGAAGGTTTAACGACTGAAATTTTAAATAAACTAGAAGGTGATAAACTGGATATTAATGATGCCAGAGGACAAGGATATGACAACGGTGCTAATATGGCGGGAAAATACAAAGGATTCAGAGCGCGTATTTTGGAAATTAATAGTTTGGCAATATTTATACCGTGTGCAGCTCATAACTTAAATTTAGCTGGTGTCCATGCTGGCTCTACATCACCAGAAATGTAACTTTTTTTGGTACTGTGCAAAGATTATTCAATTTTTTCTCGTCATCAACAACACGATGGGAAATTTTAATGAAGTCTTTAAAATTGACACTTAAAAGTTTTTCGGACACAAGATGGTCATCAAAAGCCAATGCAATAACATCACTAAGTTTACATCTATCAGAAGTAAAGAAAGGATTGGAATCGATTTCAAATGATTTATCAAATCCAGAAGCTGTATCAAATGCAAAAAGTTTATTGTTACTAATTAATTATAGATTTATCTGTAGCCTTTCTATGTGCATTGACAGAACAAATAAGGCATTACAACGAAAAGATATATCGATAGACCATGCAGCAAAATTAATTGATGCACTACGTTGTACATTACAAGGACTACGAGAAGCAGATTTCAAACAAAATTTTAAGGAAGCAAAGAATTTAGCTGAAACAATGAATTTACAGGCAGGATTTCCTGATAAACGCAAGAAAAAAGTTAAGAAAATGGCAAATTATGAGGCAACAGATGAAGGAAGTAATATGACTCCAGTACGTTTGTTCAAAATGCAAATTTACAAGATTTTTGATACTTTATTGTCTCAACTAGATTGGCGTTATGAGCAACTGTGAACTATCTGCAATGATTTTTCCTTTCTGTATGGTATGTCTTTGGAATCGAACAGCGTTTTGGATTTAAAAAAGTCGGCTGCAGATTTAGCAATTAAGTATAGCAAAGATTTAAATATGTACTAGTTCACCTGTGAAATACAAAGCTTTAAATTTGAAGCATCGACAATAATACCTAATATTAAAACTGCAACTCCACTAGATATTTTGCAAGCACTTCATGACTTTGGCTTAATTGAGTCTTATCCGAATATTAATATTGCTATCCGGATATTTCTCACTCTTCCAGTTACTACTGCGTCGTGTGAGAGAAGTTTTAGTAAATTGAAATTGATTAAAAATTATTTAAGATCTACTATAGGACAAGAAAGATTATCTAATCTTTCAATAATATCTATTGAATATAACATTGTTAAAGATATTAATTATGACGTCGTTATAAATGAATTTGCGCAAATGAAAGCGAGAAAAGTGCAATTTTTATAAAGAAATTTTTAAAAATAATAAATTAAAATATATTTTTTATTTACAATTTTTCCAAAAAAAAGTTAGGCTTAGGGGGCCGAAAAATGAAATTTTGCACAGGGCACTAGAAAAGCTAGTAACGGTGCTGAAAATAAGACTTTCTAATACTAAACTGTTTTTTGGTTTCTCATATAAAAAAAACGTCTAATCGATGATAAATTTTCAAAATTTTGTTAAAAATATTCACAATAGACATAAATTAATACTAAAAAATAAAATTAAACAAACATTTTAATATTATAATTTAACAAAATGTAAAAGCTGTTTTTTATTGAACTCTATTGAATTTATATTTATGTAGATTTTAAAATACGTTGCTTTTTTTTGGATAACTGATTAGAATTCAGCACCTAGTTTTTAACTAAGAAAAACTTATGAAAATGCTTTGGATATCGTTATTATTTAGTTGAATTCAGTAACAAAATAATTTAAAAAGTTTAGGTGCTACTGTTGATAAAGAATGCGAATAGTAAGTGTTTATCGCATAAGCATCTGATTCATCTGTGCTCATTTTGACTAAAATTTTACTGATAAATATACAGTCTTTAATCAAAAAGTTCTGGTAGTGGCTTTTGATTCTAATCCATTCTACAAAAAAAAAAAAAAGACATAAGCGTGCACTAACTCCTAGAGTGCTTAAGAAATCATGACTGCTTTATTCAAGGTGTGAACCTTCATAAGTTGTGTACCTTCATAATAAACTATTGACAACATTGTTTTAAAATTTTAACAATAACTACATTTGTTGATAGTTAAGAGAAAGGTTAATGCAGAAGTTGAAAACAATCCTCCAACATTTTCTTTTGTATCTGTTTCTTTCGTACTCTATCTCTACACAATGATATCATTTACAAAACTTTGATTTTGTATCCATTAATCTACAGGGTAACTGTATTTATCTCAAAGATTTTTAAAACTATAGTACAGTCTGTACATACGATACATTGGAGATGTATGGAATAAACATTTGTGAGGTATTGTACATCAGTAATATAAAATAGTAATTTTTTTATTGAAAAAATTGTATTTACAAAAATAAAATAAAATATTATTTCTATAATTTGAATTTCTGAATTTCTTTTACTTTTAATAACATCATTTTGTATAACCTTATAATAACATGTTAAACATTTGGAGTTTAACTAAAAAGTAAAACTATTTACATCAAAATTTTTGTGTTTTTCAAATATATCAAGTTTATGATACCAAAGCTTGGTCCAGGCTATTGGTTTGAATATCCTAATGTTCATTAAAACATATTTTATTTTATTGATTTGCTAACTAGTGCTTTTACTTGAGAATCATGTGAATTTTTGTGATCATAAAAAGTATTTTTAAGAATCAATAACATAACTTTTGACAGTTTTTCATGTTGAAAAGTTTTATTAAATATTTCATTCTCTGTTAAATAAAACCATATTTTCAATTGTGATTAATTTAGTAACTTTATCCGAATAAAATCTAAATTAAAAAGAATTTCACTTTTAGCCAAATAAACATTGGTCGATATTTAACAAAATTCTTATTAGATATTCGTTTTAAAATGGTTCAAGTACATCAAAACTACACTAATGATTTTTTGAAATCAAAAATCACATTTTCAAGCTTCGCCATTTCTTTATGTATGTTGTAAACAAATAGCTAAGCCGGCTGAGCTATTTACGTAAAATTTGCAGTTTTTGGTACCGAAATATATTTTGGTACCAAAATAAAATCGTTCCTATTACGGCTCTACCAACTATCAACATTATAACAATAATAATAGTTGAAATGTGATAAAAGTAGTAGCAATATAATAAAAAGTAATTATAATAACTTTAAATAAATTAGTATTACTTTCCATACAGCAATCGTTGTTACATACAAAAATGCAGTTACAAACAGTAATAAATTGACAAAACGTAACAACTAACGATGACATAAAAACGATCATTGCTAAAAATATTATATAGATTTAGTAAATATATTATTATAACCATAGTTGTTATAATATAATAATCAAGATTTATTCCAAATTTTGTGTCTAAATAAATAAACAAAATATTAACAGAAAAACACTAAAAAAATCAAAACAAAACAAAACTTACAATAAACATTACAAACAAAAAATTTCCTTTAACAAAAAAAAAAAATTTAAGATTAAAAAAAAAGTAATAATAATAATACACGGTAGATTAAAACATAAATAAAAATGGCTAAAATGATAATAAAAACAAATAATATATAACTGCATAAAAAATGTATATACCACTAAAAATAAATAATAATTACAAAAACCAACAATAAATGACTAACAAAAAATAATAAGTAAAACTTTATACGCTAAAAAACTGAAGAAAACTAAATAAATAATAAAATAAATAATCCTAAGAAATATAAGAAAGAAAAACTGAAGAAATATATAAAAAAACAAAAAAAATCTTGATTTGAACGACCCTAAGATGGAGGAAAGAAACAAATGTCATTATAGGTAAAGCACAATTTTTGTATTCAACATTCCATTTCCTTTTAATAAACAAATATTTTATTTAAAGTCTATAAATAGCTCATTACTTAACAATAATAGTGCGTGAAATACGTTGTATACGTTCAATTTGAAATCGCTACTGACAAAAGTATTAAAGAAAGAAGCGGCAGCTTTCTGGCCGCGGCCATTGATAGAAATGACAGAATAAAAAGTAGAACCATAACTGAGCAACGCCCAATATATATATATATATATATATATATATATATATATATATATATATATATATATATATATATATATATATATATATATATATATATATATATATATATATATATATATATATATATATACATATATATATATATATATATATAGACATAATTTTTGTGCTTCTATTTAAATAGCCTTGATTTCATTTTGTTATATTTTGGTTTGGAGCACTCTAAATCTTTTTTTTTTCATTTGTATCTATTTCACATAACTTCAAATAAATTTAATGATTTAATAAAATATTTTTTTTCTTAAAGTGTTGTATGATCACTGCCGTCGCCAAGGCTATAACCTGTAAAACTGAAAGGAAAAATGTAATCTGGTACTATATTATCATTTAAACAAAGAACTTTTATAAACTTTAATTCCTAAAAATTTATCAAGACAATATTGTTTTTTATCAACTTTTAATGATAAAAATTGATAACCAAAAAAACTCAATATTGGTTTAATATAATTTACAAAATTGGCAACTATATTACGCCAATATTAGCCAGTATTATATCCATGATATTAGCGCGATATTATTTACAATATTGGTGCAATATTGTTAACATTATCGCGCCAATATTGCAAATTAACATTTTTCCGGTATTGGTCAATATTTGCGGTATTGGCCAATATTGCCTTGACATCATTGGCGCAATATTGTACTGCCAATATTGGCAAAATGCTAACATATCAATATTGGCGCAATATAGTTTACAATAATGCGCCAATATTGTAGAAAATATCACCCCGATATTGTTTGCTTTTTGGGTAGGTACTTAACTAGAAAAAGAGATATATAACAAAAAAAATTATAGAGTAATCGCGGCTTTGAATAAAAACGAAGATCAAAAATTACAAAATAATCATTTCTCGAGTATTTCGAAGCATAATATTTAGACAAAGAAAAATGTTTCCTGTGCCAATTTTATTAATTTTTGGTCTCAACTTGCGATTAAACAATAATCAAGTGGAACATTTGTTGTAAATTATTTACTTTGCTTTTTTTTCGAGTTCAAAAATACCTTCGACACCATTTGGTCAATATTTCTAAAAGTTTAGTTGAACTTTGACATCTAATATTTGGAAAACCAACAAATATTTTTTAAAAAAATTTTAGAATTGAGCTTCTAGTATGAATAGTAATAACATTAAAAAATTAGCAATTTTGAAAAAGGTCACTCTAACAATATAATGTTTTTGGCTAATTCTTGCACAAAGTTGCTCATAAATAAATAGTTTCTACGCATATGCGAAGGAAATATTTATTTAAAACGACTTAAAAATAAGGGAAATAAAAATTTTTGTTTAAGAAAAATACTATTTTTTACATTACAAAAATCTTTTAAACACTGAACTAATGGAACCAAACATGTAAACAATTCTAACATTTTTTTCAAGGGAATCTAAGTTTTACTAATATTTTGTTTGAATTGTCTCCATCCCAGCCTCTACCTTGATAGCCTCTCTGAATGACATTTTTTGACTTCAGCCAATCAGCAAATCCTGGCCAAACATCCAACAAAAAATTTCCTACAAGTGAAACAAAGCTCTATTTAATTACGCTTTATTTTCAAACTTTAATTAAGCAACAAATTTCTCAAAGAAGACAAACAAGTTGCCTAATTAAAGTATCTGGATCTATATCAATATACAAAATTCGAGGATAAATGCAGCTTATAAAGTCTTTCATGGATGATACATTTTCTAAATACTTTTTGTGCTAATAATTAATACTGTCTAGAATTTGTTTTGTCCCTGTATCTAATGTGGATATTCTATCACACCATAAACAAGCTCTTTTCCCAGAATGTCCAGATAGACTAAAAAAATTGCAAATTCAACTTTTCTATAATTTGCTTAAATTATATTTAGATTTAGGAATATCGTTAACATTAGCTAGAAATTGTGATCCTTGTACACCAATATTCAAAAACTTATCTGAATCATCATTATTCTGATGGCAATCAAAGATATTGATAATCGCTTTAGAAAATGAACCACCGCCATCCAATAAAATTCTTATCAAGGTTGAAGTTGGATCTAAACCACATAATTTTAACAAGTCTAGCACAAAATCTGATGTATTGGAACATAAACAAAATCTCTTACAATTCCATGGCCTATACTGTCAACAAACTTACATTTGACAACTCTAGCACAACATGTAGTTGCTTAATTATTCTAGTAAATTGAGTGTCGAAGTGGAAGCTAATTAGTGCAGTTTTTAACCTAAACGTCGATACTATCCATCAATTGTTGAAACCTAAAACCCCACTTGCATACCACTTGAGCGTTTTTCACAATCTGATGTCAAAAGGAAGTATCTAATACGACAAATTTCAAAAAACATATGGTTGTCTTTATATAAAATAAATGTTAGTTAACAAAAATATAAATACTTAAGAAAAAACAATATAAGGAGGTTCAAAAAGTAATTAAAATGACGGATTTTTGGCTTTTTTGCCTAAATTAGGCTATTTATAGGTTGCAAAATTTTACTTTAAAACAGTAGATAACTCTGGTATTATTGATGCCTAACTTAGTGGTAATGTTGCTTGGCAATAAAAAGTATACTCCTCCTTGAATGGCGATGTTACACTAATTTCAGTAGGGATATGGATTGACACGGAAGTTTTATCTAAGAAATGTAAACAGTGTGAAATGTGGGAGCTAAAAAAAAGTAATTGAGATGCATTTAAAAGCTGGAAAGGAACTCATGAATGTTCAATAAATCATGTTCGAAGTGCTGGAATATCGAAGTTGTTGGAATGAAAATAATGCTTTCTTGGTCTGTAAATCTTCATTGCTTTAATATACACATTCTTTATTGGAGATAGTGATAAAAGCATTTGATGAAATTTGTAAATCAGATTTATATCCGGGTTATAACCAAAGTAGAATGTATAGAACATGTTTAAAAGTGTGTTAAAACACGTCTTCGTAAACTTAAAGCCGGTTACAAGGGTAAAAAAGTTGACCAATGGTAAAAACATTGGGGGAGGAAAAGGTTTTTTAAATAATAAAGTGATGAACACGCTTCAAAACTCTGTTGCAATGACCATACGACAAAATAGTGGCAATCTTTTGAGATGAAAAGGGCTGTTGCTGCAGTATAATACCATACAACAGAAGAGCCAAATTTAGAAATCGGATATCAATTCTGACTTCTTAGCTCTTATTCTTGGTGCAAATACCAAAGTAATAAAATTACAGGAGCAAAAATATATAGAAAAAAATTATTATATAAAGCTGTTTTAAATGTTATTGCTCCAATATTTTCTCACAGAGCTCATGGTAGTAATAAACTTTTGACAAAAGATTTTTACGAGTAGACACAAAATGTCAACGAGTCCTTTAACAATTTGATATGGATACAGTGCCCAAAAAGAGTATAAATACGAGTATACATTGAAGATTTTAAAAACTGCTATTGCATCTGCTATTATTGTATGAAATGATAATGCCCAAAAAAACAAACTAAAATGCTAGTGGAGCATTTTAGTTTGTTTTTTTGAGTTTTAATATTTTATCTTCTTGTATCTTTCGACTAGGTTTTTCTTGACTTTGATTTTTTAAGATGTTTGTGCTCTCTTAACAAATAAAACTTTTGATTAGACAAAGCTAATGAGTTGAAATTTTTATGGTGTTACTAAGTTCTATTTAGGGTGTTCTTAGTGAAACACTTTTTAAAATTTTATAAATACAAGGCTAGCAATATGACTTTTACAAAAACATATTTTTTCTTTTTTATGCAATCTAAAACTTGACAGAGAATCTAGTACGTTTGAAAAGAAATTATTTTTTTCTGGCAAGCTCAGGATATAGCATTATTAATAAAGATTGCAATTAAAATATCTAGAGACTCTGATCTATTATTTTATTAAGATTATGATTTAAGTAAGCTGGAAAAAACATCAAAATAGGTCAAAAATCTGTTTATGACGTGTTCAATTAATGACGCTATAACTAAATTTTTATGCAATTAGTGATAATTGTTTTTTTCTTGATATGATATAATAATAGTATATATAAAACATTTTTAACTATATTAATTTTTTGAAAAAAAAGTGTTTTTCCCCTGTTAACACCTTAAATAAATTAAATACTACATTATTATATATATTATTAGAAAGATAATTAATTCATTTTTTTAAAAGCGAAAAAATTATCATAATTGGACAACTTTACATAAGACTATATACCGTTAAGTGACGAATTTCTCATATAAGGCAATATTCAATTTTACTAAAAATTTTAAAAAATCATAACTTTGTTAACTTTAATCAAAATAATTATACCTTGACATAAAGAATTATGTGCAAAAATAACCAATAAAAATATAATATCCTCTAAATATTGAGCGCACCGTAGAAACTAGCGCATTTAATGTTCGCCAACTTCTACATTATCTGTATGGTTGAAAAAAAATGTGATTTCGATTTATAAAAAAGTGTTTTTTTTTCATGAAGTTGGTTCATTTTATGTGCCTGAAATTGTAACAATTTTATTCCACACCACCGCCTAATATCAGAGGTTCATTAATGGGTTGTGATGAACATTGGGTGTTTAAGTTAAAAATTTTATTTAAAAGAACAATCATTCTCAAGTAATTATATCTTTCTTTGCAAAAAATACATTTGATAGATCTAGTATCAAAAAACATACTAGTAGTGCACACATGGAAAGGGGTGTATCTTTTTCACTCCAACCTAAAAAGACAAAAATATTTAAAATGAGGTTTTTAAAAACAAAAATTGCTATTATATTAATGTCTTATTTTAATAAAAAATTATACTTACCAAAGTACAGTAGTCTTGTTACAAGATACATTAGAGTATACATTTTCGCAAAGGAAGGATCAATAACCCCTTGCAATCTAAGAAAAAAAAAGATATATTGTGAAACAACAGTTACGTTAACTTGTGTTTTGTCTTTCAGGTAATGATCAGAATACGATATTGTAGTCATGAAAGTGAATAATAATCATTGTTAATAAAAAACACAACTTGAACGAAAGTCAAAAGCCATCCATCAAAAAATTCCATAAACTTCTACTTGCTCTACATTAATTCTACTACTTGAAAAATGCTGTACACTTATGCTGCAAGTTCCGCTACTTGCTGTATGCTGTACATTTATATTCCGAGATCTACTATTTATTGAACCTTTATTTTGCAAGTTCCTCAAGTTCTTGTACACATATTATGAAAGTTCCACTACTTGGTGTAGGGTTGCTAATTCCATTGTAATATAACATAAGTAATATAATCACATATGACAACGTATTGAAATTACGGAAGCACAAACTCTCCTGATACAACACCAGCTGAAATTTGTTCATGCTATCCCTGACAGCTTTTGAATCAGTTTCATCTGTAGTTCAGTAAGAAAGAGTGTAAAAAATGCCTTTTCGTGCTAACCCTGACACTTTTTGAATCAGTTTCATCTGTAGTTAAGTAAGAAATAATGTAAATGATGCCTTTTAATACCTTTTAAGTTATTTTAACTTTACCAAAACAATTTTGACAACATTATAATCATTTCAAAACAATTGGCAATTTTTAGTTTAAAATGACTTAAATGCTGAACAAAATTTAATTAGTTCTGATAATTCTGACTTTCTGATTTTACCCCATGTCTCATCAAATTTTCTGGTTGAAAGATGGTTAACGAAACTCAATCTGACAGTGTTTGATATATTTGAAATGATCAAACAACGACATTAATCATAGGGTTGCGAGTGAAAGTTTGACTATACTAACTAAAGCAGTATAATCCACTTTGTTACATAAATGATTATCATATTCAGTGCGCTACTGCAGTTTCTCTCCCTACCCCACCACCCTTGTTTAATGGTTGATTATGATTATTGCGAATTTTATGCTGATTAAGAATTGTGAATAATATAGGTTTGGCAATCAGCATTTTAACAATAACATTCAAGAGTCAAATAAAAAAAAACAAGTTTTTTGCAAACAGTTTGGCTTTATTCTTATAAGAGGCAATAATATCAGTTCCATTAATGAGAGATGGAATGATGCTGTTGAAGATTTTACAAAAGTCTCTAGGGCCATGCTTTTAAGATAAGATACGAGATTTAGTGAACTGAGAATGGTGGAGCTTAGCATTAAGACGGCACTTTTTTACAATGATTCCTCGCAATAATATATAGCTATTTGTTCTCAAGAGAGTTGTTTTTCTGAAATTTAACTGCACAAGAAGGGGGAAACCATGGAGGAGAATGAGACTTGACTTTTAATTAATGAGAAAGAATGAAAGCTTCCATTCCTGCTTGAATACAGAAGATTGTGTAGGAGTTTATCAGTTGAGAAATAATAGATATCAGCCCAAGGACCGTAAAGAAAAAAAACCTCTGAGTCAAGAAGATCCACAACTATTATTCTAAGCAGAAAACAATGTAACACAAATGTACATCTACGCTAGCCTATCAGATAAAGAACATTAAACCCCTTTTCGATGATTGTTAGCAGAATTATTCTGCTCGTTCATTTAGTTTTTGCCTTGGAGGCAAATGGACACTTTTTTTGTATGTAAACAAATGAGAATATGTGTGTAAAACTTTTCGGTATTGGTTTCAGGAATTTAAGATTGTTTATTCCAAAAATTTTATTTTTCTGATAAACACTGATACAAGATGACAGAAGTAAAGTTTAAATTGAACGCTATGCTACGCTACACAAATTAAATGTTTTAAAACCAAGTGATAGAAGAAACAAAAGAGAATATAAAATCTTTAAAACCTAAGGTTAAGGACTGAAAAACAATTACAAACAAGTTTTTACAGTTAGCAAGTTCGTAATTATATGGTTACACAAAAATACCAGTAAAAATTAAAAAAAATTAAAAAAAAAAAGAAAAGTATAGTAACTCAACTTTAAAGCAATAAGCTTCTGCTAAAATAAATAAAAATGTTATTACTAGCTTAGAAAATGATATTATCTAAATGGAGAACTAGAAGCAAAACTAAATATCACATGAACTTCAAAACAATTGAGAATGGTAGTTTTCAGCATGATTTCGTGCAAATTCCCAACAAGTGTTATTCCATTTTTAGTTTACAAATTTGCGCAATAATTTGGTGTTGATTTTTCTTTCATTCCTAAGCGTAGTACTGAATCGTGAGTTTAGCAGATCGCTGATTTGCTAGAAGCAAAATAACCCATCAATAATACTTATCTTACTCGTGGGTTTGATGCAAAAACACAAGAATGAGTTCATATCAACATTTACTTTACGTCGAGAAATAAAGTTACTGCTATCGGTCAATTACTGAGTGGGACAGCTGTCGAGCGCTACTGTAGTTTCTTTCCTCACTTATCTTGTTTTGTTGATTATGATAGAGAATGTTACGCATAATTCAGAATCGTACAAAACAGGTTTTAAAATCTACAGAAACTTCTTTAATTCGATGGTAGTAATTAACACTCTAATAGCAGTTTTTATTCAGCTAATTTATAAATCATCATAAGTAGCTGAGTATAAAAACCAGTTGCTCTATTATATATACTCAGGTACATTTATGATACCTTGTTTATTTTAGTTAAATATGTTAACGAATGATTTCTAATTTGTTTATAATTTAACACTAACTCGCGCAAAAAATTAGTAGATTTTTGACGTAAGTTTAAGCGTACTTTTTACTGCATTACATATGCATGAAAACTAAAAACAAACTAAAAGAACAAAAATAATTAACTTAATAATCTAATCGTCGCAGAGTAAGCACTTTATTTGAAATGATGAACTTACCGCCTCAAGACAAAGAGGTTTTTTACCAACACATAAGACATTAATCAAAATGCGTACCAAGCACCACCAGCATTACTTGAAAAACTAAAATTTGATAGACATTTAATTGATCTTGAAAACGTTATGAACATATTAAATTTTTCGATACTGTTCCGAAAAAAAAAACATTTTGCTTTAACTTTTATTTTAATATATTTAAATGAAACTCTAATTTTTTACTTTTATTTTAAAGGTAAACCAAAGAATACTGTAAATAGTTTGCCTCAAACATTTCCCAGTAGTTAACTTGTAATTTTTTTAAATTTAGTTTATTATATCTTACTCATGTACTTGTATCATGAATAAAAGGATATAAAATTCAAAATAGACTGGATAAATCACACTTATGATTCTTGTAATGATAAAATTATGACGATGATTGGGTGCTTGACAGCGTAAGCATTAAGTATGATATCATTTATGTGTAGTTCTTGAATCCTGAATTTGATAAATATATAATTACTCTACTTCACATAGTAGTATAATACAAACAAATGAGCTAAAATGAGAAAAAAAATTAGTCAACTTAAATAAAGAAAATAAATCATGGGTCATGAAACTCCATACTTTAGACTTTGATTATTTTTTATATGTCATAGGCTTAAAATTCCTTTTTGATATGCAAAAGTCAATTTGTAAGTATTGCCACCTTAAGCGATACCTTAATACCCTTAAAGCGCAATTCCAACCCATAATTGAACAGGACGATGATTAAATAATCTTGGATCGGTAACCATACTTTAAATGACAATAGAACTCAATTTTTCAAAATAAATTTCAAAATCTTTAACAGAAATGGGCTTTATGTTGTATGCTGGTGGTAATGTAGGAGGTTTATAATTCGAATTTAATATTTGACTTCTTAAATAATGACTGTTACCGGCTTTACGTTGAGTTCGATGGTTAAATTTAATTCTCAATACCATCGTTTTGAGAATTAAATTTAACCATTTAATTTTTTTCAACACTAGAAATACATTGTTGCATATCTTGAGGACCTAAAGTTGCAAATGTTTTCCAAACAACAGGAAATTGATCAGTTAATTTTCCTGGTGCCCCTGTCGATAAAAATGTCATATAGGGCAATTAAGCCTTCATTTCTTTTCGAAATTCCATTTCAGATTCAACGGCGACTTGTTGTCCTCGCAACAATTGATTTTCACCGTACACTCCAAAATCAGGTGGAAAAATTGTTGGATCGACATCAACATTTTGAAGAGTCGAATCCACTTACTGTTGCGCTTCTTCGGCTATAACCGTATAGTCTTGTTTGTAGAGATCGATTAGCGATTTTGCTTTACGCGCTTAACGACTTTATCATACAATCGATCAACATTAAAAAGACTTTTTTTTATAAGGATGATACATTTCTTTTCACATATATTGTTTTTCTTACTCTATTTGTTATATTATAAGTTGGAGCTTTAAATAAAAAAGCATATATAGGAGTTACATATAAATTTAACATCTTTATATACTGTTTAAAATCGTTCGAGTTAAAATAATCATTTAATTTTTTGAAATGTTGATTTACATATTGCCACAATAATGTTTGATTTTCTCCCTTTTTTAAATTTTTTTTATTCAGTTTTCCTTTATGTCCAATTTCAGAAAATGGATATATCATTTCCATTACAAATTTTTTAACAATGCGACATACATAATTTCGATATGTAAATGGAATATGATGACGATCTTCATCGGATAAAAAATCAACAGTTAATAACGTTTTTGGATTAAGCCATTTCATAAAATAATTCAAATAAGTATAAATTTCACAAACATCGAGTACTTTTCTTTGAGTTGAACAGGGAATAAAAATGTTATTTCGTAAATCTATTGCTTTGCGTCTTAGTTTTCTTTTTTGTTTATCCTCCTCACTTTCTTTCTTTCTTTTTTTTTCACTTAACATTCAAATTCAGTTTCATCTTTAGTTTCTTTCTTTCTTTTATTTTTCGCTTTACATTCGAGCTCAGTTTCAGCATAAGATAAGTTATTTCTGGACATTGTTCATTGATGATTGCCTATAGTTGTTTTTCTTCTTCTTTTACTTCGTCACTGTAATTGTTAAGCGATTAATTAAGCCACTCATCAAATTCAATCTGATTCATCGCTTGATAAACTTGATTCGCTCGTTGTATCATCGTCACCACTAAACATATTATAACGTCGCACTTGTAATTTTCTATTCAACCCTTTTTTAGGGGGGTCATTAAATAAAAGTTCCTTTTCAGGAGGTTCATCTTTCTTAGCCGGAGGTTCTTTTTTTTTTAAAAGCTGAAACTCCTTCGAGTTGAAACACATTAGTGTTAGCACCAACTCGAACATATTTGTAAGGAGTAATAGTTGTCTACGTTTGATTTTCAAAATTTGAAATGGAATATTTAAAATCGGGAGAGCCATTAGGTAACAACGGCACATAAACAATTTGTTCATTAACATTATCAATTTGACTTCTCAATTTAGCTAGACTTCGTTTAAACAAAGCAAATCGGTGATATTTTTTACTTGTTACATCTTTTAATTTTTGAACAACATAACTCATTCTTTTAGTCATAGACGGAAATGCTGCTTTAATTAAATAATTAATTTCTTCGCTGTCATTTAATGCAATAATCAGATTATAATTACTTTTAATTTTACTCCATACTTTTCCTTTGCTTAATGGCATGGAATGAAATAAAGTCATAATTGCAATTCCATAATGCGAACCACAGCAGATTAAATTGGCATACTGAGAACTACTCATGCAATCTTCTAGTAAATCATCAAACAATTAAATGGTATTTAAAATTCGATTATTGCTATTTTAAGGAAGATTGAAACTTTTCGATACTGCATTTAAATTGTCAATTAAAGTTCCTAGTATTTGAGAATTTTCTATCGAATGAAACCACACGTGTTTGATTTGAAAAAAATTGTGTTTGCATGTGGCAACCCATTCCTTTTTTGCACTTGACATATTTCACGTTTTTGTATAACGTGCAAATTTTGAGCGTTTTTATATTTGCAATTTCCAATCAACTCTCGCGACAAATGACTTTTGCCAGATTGAACTTGAAGAGCGTATTCTCAGGATAATCCTCATACGTTGGACGAAATATATCGCATTTTTCTTCGTCTGTTTCTTCTTTTTTTGGAATACTCTTTTTTGTCACCGGCGTTCCGAGACCTCTTCGCTCAATCAATTCACAATGCGGATCCATTTTTTTCTTCTTGGAGTAATGGAAAAACAAAGTTTTTTCATGTATAAATAACATTTTTTCAAATTGTCACACTGATTAATCATTACTTTCTTTAATTGAAAACATTTATAGATGTGTTCAGCTGAACAAAACGTTTTCATATCAGTCTCCAGCAAACACATGCTTAATTGGGCCAACGTTGTGCTAACGTCGGATTGTTTGACTAACGTTGGTCCAATGCAGAACCAACGCGTTTTAACTCTACAATCATTAACGAAAATTTACATAACGTTGGATCAACGTTGGGTCAATTTACAATTATAAATCTACGCTTGCGATTCGATAACTTCAGTTATATAAATGCTTTGCGAATTATTCGCGCATTGCATTTATAAAAAGCATAATATTCTTCATTTAAAAAAAAACTTTTTACAGCGTAAATTCTACAAAATAGTTTATATTTTACAATTATATTACATCAAATTTTATCTTTATTATTCAATTGGAAAAGTAAAGAAACTTATCACTGTTATGCAACGACATTAAAGTCTCGCATAGTACAAAACAATATTACAGCGTGGATTTTACAGAGTGTGTTGAAAGTTTATTTAGTTTCAACAGAAATCTTATGCTACTAATGTTTTTGAGATTTTTTTATAAAATTTATGATAATCATAATGTTGTTTATATACTTGATTTTCAAGATAATGAAGCAAATTCAGAGTCTTTTATAGTAGATATATTTAGTATTATATATGATATGATTTCTGATTTTGTAACATGATTTGTGATAAACACAGTAACATAATGCCATTTCAATAACAATATATTTACCAGTAAATAATATAATACCGACTGGAAGGCTCACTCTCATATAACCTGGCTAAAACGCGGAGAGCGACCTTGTAAACAATAACAAGTTTCAAAAAATAAATACAAATAAAATAAAAAAGTATAAATAAAAACAAACCCAAAAAAAAAACAAAAAATAAAATATATACAGTATGCGACAAAAGTGTTTACATGTTTTTGAAAAATATTATTTTTTAAAATAAATGATTGAAATACATGTTTATATATCAATATACATGTACCAAAATAAAAGTAATTCATTGAAGTTTCATGTTTTGAGCCTGAATTAAAATGAATGAGAAGTGTTTTTTGCAAATTATTTATTGAAAAAAAATGTCAGATGTAAACAGTTTTGTCGCGATTTATGCTATTATTAATTTTAATGCGAAATTAATACTTTGTGGCTATATTTTTAATTTGTTTAAATAAAACATATCTCATTTAGTAATAAACGGTTTATTTAAATTTAAAATTCGTAATATAAACAACAGAAAAATTATAATAGAAAGAATGAAGAAAGTGTCGAAAGAAATTGAAAATTTAGCTGTTCAGAAGCTTAAATCAGGATTGTCTCTTCGTGAGATAGGACGAGAACTTAATATATCTTATTGTTTAGTCTATAAAATTAAGAAGCGAAACGATATAGAGGAGAAACGCAACAAAAATGGACGCAAGAAAATTTTCACTACTCGAGATCAGAGAACAATTTCTAGATTTATCATGACAAATAAAGCAAAATCAGCACACGATGTAAAGAAACAATTAAATAATGCTCAAGGTACAGTGGTAAGTACAAGGTACAGTGGTAAGAACAGTGCAGAGAGAACTCAAGAGAATTGGATTCAAGGCAAAAAAGAAGATCAAGAAACCACTACTAACACCAAAACATCGTAAACAACGATTGGAATTTGCAAAGAAGTATGAAAACTGGACTTTTGCTGAGTGGAGTAAGGTGATTTGGACAGACGAAAGCAAGATTAACTTGATTGGCTCTGATGGCATTCGATATGTATGGAAAAAAGCTGGAGAAGGAATTTCTGATCGTGGCTTTATTCCAACAGTAAAATATGGCGGCGGAAAGTTGTTGTTTTGGGGATGTTTCTCTTCGTCTGGTGTTGGTAAAATCGTAAAAATTGATGGAATAATGGACGCGAAACATTATATTGACATTTTAAACAATAGCTATTTGCCTAGTTTACGAGCATGGCGAAAGCAAATTCGTTCGACAATTTTATGCAAGACAATGATCCAAAGCACAAGGCAAAAATCACATTAGAATTCCTAAATTCGAAGAAATTTAAGATTCTAGAGTGGCCTGCACAAGGTCCCGATCTTAACCCGATCGAGAATCTTTAGTCTATTGTGAAGAATCGAGTTTATAATTATGAAGCAAGAGCAGCCAGTCGACAAGAATTAAGGGAACGAGTTGAGTATGTTTGGAGTTCGATAACTTTTAGAGAATGCAAGAAGTTGATTGGTAGCATGCCTGTGAGAATTGCAGCAGTCATTAGAAGTCTTGGAGGCTACACAAAGTATTAATTTCGCAATAAAATTAATAATAGCATGAATCGCGACAAAACTGTTTACATCTGACATTTTGTTTCAATAAATAATTTGCTATAAACACTTCTTATTCATTTTATTTCAGGCTCAAAACATGAAACTACAATGAATTACCTTTATTTTGGTACATATATATTGATATATAAACATGTATTTCAATCATTTATTTTAAAAAAGAAAATTTTCAAAAACATGTAAACACTTTTGTTGCATACTGTATGTATATATGAAAATATCACTATAACACTAGTAAATATGTATATATGTATATATAAATACATGCGTATATATATATATATATATATATATATATATATATATATATATATATATATATATATATATATATATATATATATATATATATATATATATATATATATATACATATATATATATACATATATATATATGTATATATATATATATATATATATATATATATATGTATATATATATATATATATATATATATATATATATATATATATATATATATATATATATATATATATATATATATATATATATATATATATATATATATATATATATATATAATGTATTTATATGATATAGCACCAAATACAAATAGAAACTTTTTCTTCTTTTTTATATTTTATATATATTAGAAATACATATATACATTCTTGTCTGTATTTTTTAAGAACGAGCTTTTTATAATAGTATCATGTTTTAAATTTTAGGTACAAATATGATCAGAAAAAGAAAAGAAACTTCTGAATGCTCTGCAAGACATTAAGGCGTTGTGTGCAAACCAATATTCAGCTACAATTACAGCAGCCTCAGTACAATATTTATGCTGTGGATTTTGACAAAGATATTAAAACCTCATTTTGTTTTAACAGAATTATTGGAATTGCTAATGTTCTTGGCGTACCTGATTGTAACAAAACAGCTGATATTAATAAGGTTGATAATGTCTCTAATCTTGAAAATAGTGACTAAAGTTCGAATTCTTCTGCTACAAATGTAATATCTGATAGTTAAGTTGAGGAAATGGATTCTGTCAATATTGATGATGATGAAGATGACATAAACAAGATTATGTTCATTGAAGAAAAAAGGTTGTTGATTGTAAAGATTTTTTCAGTTCTGAGTCTGATTATGATGATAGTGACAGAAATTTTAATAAAGAGCTGGCACATATGGCCGTTAGTTGTAACATTTCACAAGCATCTTTGCGTAAGTTATTAACCATTATGCAACCAAATTTTTCTAATTTGCCACTGGATGCTCGCACACTTGTAAATACACTACGAAATACTATTGTAAAACTATTTGATAGTGGTGGGGAGTATTGTCATTTAGGCTTAGTAACTGGCTTAACAAACATAATTTTAAACCAAATGCAAATAAATAATACTTCTCTTGAGCTGCAGTTCATTGTTGATGGATTGCCGCTCTTCAAAAGTTCTGGGTTAGTTTTATGTAAGATTTTACATTTTCCGTCACTTCCGTTTGTGGAAGGCATGTTTTGTGGGATAAATAAGCCAAAAAGTCTTAATGAATTTCTTTCCGAGTTCGTGGAAGAGCTACAAGACTTGCTATTAAATGGGCTGAGTCTTAACAATATTTTATACTGTTTTTCTATTCATTCTTTTGTATGTGACACACCTGCAAGAGCTTTTTTGAACAACATCAAATGTCATTCTGATTATAGCTTGTGCGAGAAATGCACTCAAGTAGGAGAGTATTGTGAAAGTAAAGTTATTTTCCCTAAAACAGATTCCTCTCTTAGAACAGATAGTTCTTTTGATAAAATGGAGGATGAAGAACATCAATCTGGTATTCGAAGTCCTTTATGTGATCTTGGTTTTGGAATGGTCTTCAGATTTCCACACGATTATATGCATCTGATTTGTTTAGGTGTTAGAAGACGATTGATGCTTTACTGGAAAGGTCCTGTAGGTCTTTATGCAGTGCGTTTGGGGACACGGAGAGTGCTGGAATTGTCAGAAAAATTGGTTTCTTTCATTCCCTTTATTCCTAGTGAATTTGCGTGCAAACCAAGACCATTGTCTGAAGTATTAAGATGGAAAGCTACAGAATTTAGACAGTTTCTGTTATATACCGGTCCTGTAGCATTGCAAAGCATTTTAAGCAGCAAACTTTATAAACATTTTTTACTTTTATTTGTTGCTATTAAAATATTATCTACTAAACAACAAGACAATAATTTATGTGATTATTCAAACAGTCTGGTTATTAGATTTGCAGAGGACATGAAATTACTATATGGAAAAGAAACGATGGTATATAACATACACAATCTGGTTTACATTTCTGCTGACGTAAAATTGTTAGAGTTGTTAGATGATTTTAGTTGCTTTCCTTATGCAAATCAACTTGGTGTTATAAAAAAATTAGTTAGAAAACCACAAAATATTTTAAAACAAATTTGTGGACGGCTCACTGAAAAACTTCACGCATATAAAAAAGATGAAAATTTCATTACATCAAACAGTTTACCTCTTATCGTACCTAACAGTAATCATTGCCGTGGTCCTTTGTTAACGTTTTCAAATGTTTGACAATATAGTAAATTAAACATAGGAACGTATTGTCTGTCTTTGTCTTCAAAAAATAACTCCAATAATTATTTTCTTACTAGTGGTGGTGATTTCTGCATATTGAAAAACATTATTATTCAAAACGGTGCTACATTTGTAATTTGTCAAAAATATTTGCAGTTGTCAGAATTTTTTTATATCCATTGAACTCAAATGAACTTGGAATATATAGAGTTACAAGTAAACTGTCTTCTCTTTATACTTTGCCAGCAAATGATTTTGTTAAAAAGTGTCTTTGTCTCCCAACAGTTACTAACAATGACTTTGTGGTTTTTCCATTTAATTGTAAATAATGTTTTAAAAGAACTTTATAAACTTTTTGTCTTATTTTTTTCTTTTTTTGTTTTGTTTTTAAATTTGTTTTAAAGTTTAAAGTAAAGCTTGTGATTAATAAGTGACAAAAACATTTTAATAGTTAAAGTTTGCAATTTCTCAATGTTATAAAAATTTAGTCTTCTACAAATCGTGATGTTAGAATAATAGTGCACTTCTTTTAAAATAAAATTTGAATTAACAAAAGTAAGCAAATTTAATACTTATATAAGCAATAATATAACAATAGAAAAATAATATTATTAATAGTATTTGATCATACTTAATAAATAATAAATAAAAAAGTTTTATGCAATTAAATTAACAAACTTTATTTATTAATTTAAAAAATTTAAGTGATTACAAAAAGTGGTGTTAAATTCTCGCAACATTACAAAAAAAAGAACACTATTATTCTAACGTCGTAAAATGTCTCTCTGCTTGCAAGAAATTGATCAAAATTACATAAATCAAAAATTTATTGTTTAGTTTTGTTGAAAAAATTGTAAATGATTTTTAGTTTTTCAGGGTGTGCTATAGAATGACTACTCAGGGATGGTTAGGAATATTTGAATTGACTATTTGAATTTGCCAAAGTTAGTTCCTGGTCGTCAATGTTGACCACCAGGAACTTATAAAATAAATTAAGTTTTTTAATTAACTACATTGTCCAACTGACCAATTAATGAATTGATTATCTCTTGCTAACAGCCAGTAAAAAAGTGAGTTTTTTTATTACTATTTCACACCAATCATTTGAGTTTTTTACTTAGAAGCGACAAAACATTTTTTTACTGTTTAGGCACTCTAGAAGCAGCTCGAAAACACAAAATCTGCAGAGTGCCACTCAAAATTGGATTCAGATAAAGAGAAAAAAGGCCGAAAGCAAAAAGCAAAGAGACAGCACAATTCTGATGTTGAAAACCTTGAGAATCTAACAGAGATGGAACAACAGCTTCAAGAACAATATGATGAGCGAAGACTGTTATTAATTCCTACTTTTCCTAATGGTATTTTGCAAAACATTTATGGTAAAGTGGTATTAGCTTATTTAAGAAATTGTACTATCTGTTGAGATTTTGTATCATGCATTGTTGACAACTGGAGGATTATTTGTTTTAATCGATCTATAATTGTTTTAGGAAACAAGTCTGGCAAGAGCACGACCAAAGAGACCAAGAGACCAACTTCTAGCATACAAAATACAACCGACAAAAAGAAACATGAATAGTTAGGAACATTGGATTCAGGTATGTATATTAAATAAAATTTCTGTTTTTATTTGTTAGTTCTCTTGCCTAGTTTATTTTTATGTAATTATAATGGCTCTAAACAGCCAAATATAGTTAAGTTTTATATATATAAATAAAATTATTATAAATAAAACAGCTGTTTAAGTCACATAATAGCTTAAAAATATATCTTTATGTAATCTATTGATCAGCTCCAACATAGGAACTGCAACAAACACTTGATTTATTATGGCAGAAAATGCCTTTTCAAGATATCACAAAATAAAAATGCTATTTTTTGTTACTTTTTTTATAAGATTTGTTTAATGTCCTTTTAGTTGGTATTGTGAGTGACCAAGTCATGAAAATTTGCTTATGCCAAGAATGACACCTGGTTTATCTATGTTGCAAGAAAAATTAAATTTATTTTTATATGCTTTTATGCTGTAAATATTATAATGCAAAGTGTTTTACTTGTTGTGTAATGTTTTTGTAAATTCACTATGTGCTTTCAAGAAGAGGAAACTGATCATACACCATTCATAAAAGTGAACACACCATTGCAATCAGAAACTGGCAATAACCAAGGTATTTAATTTATACTGCGCAGTGAGCTGTTTTCAGCATTTAAAAACATTGGTAATATTATTTTGTTGTCACTCAGTGTTTGTCTTACTGAATTCAGTGTTTACTGTGTAGGATAAGATTTAATAAAGATATTTAACAACTTGAACGGTTTTGTTCATTTTAAATGTAATCTTTTTCAGGCTAAATTGCAAACTTAACAAATATTAGAAATTACATTTCGCTGAGCTGCAAAATTAACACTACATAGAGAAATTACATTTTTGCAATTTGCAAAATTAATACAACATAGAGAAATTACATTTTCGCAATTTGCAAACATAACAAATATTAGAAATTACATTTTTGCAATTTGCAAAATTAATACAACATAGAGAAAATAAATTTTTGCAATGTGCAAAATTGATTACTTTACATAAAAAATCTATTTTTGCTAAATTACAAATTTAACAAATATTAGAAATTATATTTTAGCAATTTGCAAAACTAATACAACAGAGAGAAATTACATTTTTGCTAAATTGCAAAATTAACAAATATTAAAAACTCTATTTTTGGCTAAACTGCAAATTAAAATATTAGAAAAATTACATTTCTGCTAAATTAGAATTACCAAATTGTCAAATTAATTTGCAACTTACGTGGCAAAATTACACATGCGAAAATAATTTGTAATATGTGCAAAATTAAATTACTCATGAGCAAATTTTGTGCATATTAATTTGCAACTTGTGCAACAAAAATTACACATTTGCAAAAATAAATTAAACATGTGCAAATTATGTGCAAATAAATTTGCAACTTGTGCAACAAAAACTACACATTTGTAAATTTGTTTAAGAAAAATTGCAAGTGTGCAAAAATTTTACATAAAAACCAAAAAAATTACATACACACAAAATCGCAAAAAAAGACAACAATTGTAATGCATATACAAATACATATACTAATATAATTAATTATATTCGAAATCGAGCCGATAGGACATTTTCCAGCATTTAACCGTCGTTCCATACACCAACTGCATACACCAAAGCACCATCAAATAACCGTCGTTCCATAAACCAATTGCATACATCAAGCACCACCAAAGCAAACAAATACATTAAAGCATACACCAACTGACCACACTCGCATAATACGAATCCGTTTAAGAAAAACTTTCAGACCTGAACAACACCAAACCAATGGGCTTTGACGGTATTCACCCTCGCGTTCTGAAATACTGTGCTGCAGGCTTTGCTACCCCACTAACAATTATATTCTCTGAATCGCTTAAAGCTGGCGAAGTACTGTTTCAACGGAAGAAAGCTGAAATAACTCCCATCTTCAAAAAAGGCTGCAAGTCGAACCTCTCAAACTATCGACCTATCTCACGTACTTCTGTTCCTTGAAAGGTCATGGAAAGCCTTGTACACAGAAACATAACTGACCACTTGAACAAAAATAAACTCATCAGCTTGTCAACACGGGTTCCAAAAGGGAAAAGGTTGCGTCACAAACCTACTTGAAACTTACGTCATCCTGACCGAAGCTGCCGCAAAGGTTACCCAACCGACATCATATTTACAGCCTTTGCAAAAGCATTCGATACACCAAAAGGTCTTCCATTTTTATGTAACCTTTGTGACTCTTTTATTATATTAACATTAGAGTCAGTTAATATATGAGGATCTTGACGCCCCATTTCATCGTATATTTTACAATAGATAGATTTAATTAAAGTACAGTTTAGTAGAACAATGCCAATCCATTTTTAAACCCAAACAAATAATATTAGATAAAGCACTTATCCCTATTATTTTTAAAGACAGCTACCTTAATTAATATTATATATAAAAGCAAAAAAATTTTTATGTAAATAAAGACTGCATTATCATAATTAAATGTATATATAAACTTTTTCCATTACTATAATGTATTTTTATTAATATTTGAAAAAAGAAATTTTTTTTTAGATGGATAAAACAATAAACTTTAAAATTAACAATCTTTTGGCTTGCGAATAAAAAACTCTTGCAAAATATCTCAACTTTCATTCAAATGCCATTGTTTGCATCGATTACGATAATAGAAAAGAAACCAAAAAACGTTTTGCATTAATGACTAAAATGTATCAACAACACCCCGATGATTATAAAATATTATTAATAGAAACGGTACAACAATGAAATAAAGATTTGAACCGCAACTAAACAACAATTTTAGTTAACAAAGAACTAATATTTAATATAAATAAATGTATTACTTTCTTGAAGAAATATTAGTTTTAATTTTTTTTTTGTACTTTTGCTTTAAACTGTTTTTCTTTAATTTTCTATTGTATAAAAAATAATTGTAAAAAAGAATTATTTAGATGGATTATAAAAATAAAATATTATACATAAGTAAACATCAAAACCTGCAGGATTTAAAACGATTAATTTACAGGTATTCAGACGATATTGGATATGGAAAACTTGAAAAATGAGTCACATTTATTGATCACATGTTATAATCAAATTTATTTATTAATTTAATATAATCTTATATCAAATTTATTACATTAACGAGAAAATTAAATTTTTATAAAAAACTAAGTACATAGAAAATGATTATGTTATAACATCTTATCGTTTCTAAACATTAAGAAAGTAATTTTAAAGTAATTTTAAACTATATATATATATATATATATATATATATATATATATATATATATATATTTATGAATGTATGTATGTATGTATGTATGTATGTATGTATGTATGTATGTATGTATGTATGTATGTATGTATGTATGTATGTATGTATGTATTTATGTATGTATGTATGTATGTATGTATGTATGTATGTATGTATGTATGTATGTATGTATGTATTTATGTATTTATGTATGTATGTTTGTATGTATGTATGCATGTATGTATGTATGTATGTATGTATGTATGTATGTATGTATGTATGTATGTATGTATGTATGTATGTATGTATGTATATATGCTTAAATGCTTAAATGCAATACACACACGTGATTCGAATCGGATTAAAAAAAACAGATTAAAGAAACGCGAAAAAAAATTATTTGAATTTTTACTTTTTCTTCCAGAGTAACAGTATCCAAATAAGAACCGATCTTTAAAAGCAAGTATTTGTTTTTAAAATGGTTATATAATGTTTCTCCAAATTTTCTAAATATTTTTTCCCATCAATTAAAAAACACACACGCCCACTCAAATATTTGTGCAAAATGAATGAGTCTTAACGTTTACTTAGCATTTAATTAATTTACGTCGACAAACATTAGCTTAACCTATTCATACTTCAAATAATTTTTTTAAAAACTTATTAAATAAAAAGATGTTTTAAAAACTAATTGGCTTGAAAAAACCCGCCTTCTTATTCTTTTACTTGATAATTCACTTTGATATATATATATATATATATACATATATATATATATATATATATATATATATATATATATATATATATATATATATATATATATATATATATATATATATTTATATATATATATATTATGATGTGTATACATATTTACATATCATAATATACATACATACATATATTACATATGTATGACTGTATGACATACATATCATTATGATATGTATACATATCTACATATCATAATATACATACATACATATATTACATATGTATGACTGTATGAGATACATATGAATAATAATATATGTATATACGTATGCATATACATATGTATATACATGTGTACATACCTATGTATATGTATGTATACATGTACATACATATATATGTAAGAATGTGTGTAAATACAGGGATCAATACATATATATATGTGTGTAAATACAGGGATCAATACATATACACTGCAGGCCAAAAGTTTCTGGACACTTGATATTTTTATATAAAAAGCTAAAATCTATCCTGTATCATTAAATTAACCAATAAAATTAATTTATAATACTTAAACTTACTAATTTTAAGTGTTTATGTAAGTTTGAGGTCAGTAATTGGGTATTACTGACCTCAAACTTAAATAAGTTAGTTTTTTTTTTAATTGTTTATTTTAACTTGATATATAGCGTTACATTACTCTTAAGAGTTTGGTCTTGTTAAAGTTATTTATTTGTTGAAACATGAAGTAAATATTTATAATATAATAATAGCCGACTAAAATGATTAAGAATATTTAGTTTTCTTTAGTTTTCATTTGGTATTAATGATGGCTACATTAAAAAACCTTGAAAAAAATTTTAAAATTATATAATTCGACTATTTAACTAAAAATATGGGTAAGAAACTTTCTTTAACAGTTGCAAAACGTTCTGAAATAATTACATTACATAAAGAAAGTTATTCAGTTCGTAAAATTTGCAAAAAATTAAAAGTTGCCAGAAGTACTGTACAAGATACCATCAAATGATGGAAAGAAACAGGCATTTTTGAAGACAAAAAAAGATCTGGTAGACCACGGAAAACAACAAAAGCAGAAGATAATAGTATAATATTGATGAGTAAAAGGAATCGAAGACTAACGGCCCCGGAAATAACTTCAGGCTTTAATAGGAGTCATTCAAAATCTATTTTATTAACCACTACGAAACGACGTCTTAGACAAGCAGGACTTTCTGGCCGTATAGCGGTCAGGAAACCGTTGCTACGGATTGGAAATAAAAAGAAAAGGTTACAATGGGCTATAGACCACCAAAATTGGACAGAAGGAGACTGGGGAAAAGTACTATGGACCGACGAGTCTAAATTTGAACTGTTTGGGCAAAGACGTAGAATTTACATCAGAAGAACAACAAAAGAAAAAATGATCCCAGAGTGTTTAGTGCCGACAATCAAGCATGGTGGTGGGTCAGTTATGGTATGGGGATGTTTTTCTTCAGCTGGTGTTGGTGACCTAGTTAAAATTGAGGGTATTATGAAAAAAGAACAATATAAAACATTTCTAGAAAACAATGCTATACTTTCTGGCTTAAGAACTATTGGTCGTCGTTTTGTTTTTATGCAGGACAATGACCCTAAACACACCTCAAAATTGTGTAAGAACTACATAAAGGAACAAGAGGATAATGGTGTCCTCAAAAACATGACCTGGCCGGCCCAATCACCAGATTTGAACCCAATAGAGTTACTGTGGGAAGAATTGGACAGAAAGGTCAGACAAAAATGCCCAACATCCAAAAAGCACCCGTGGCAGATATTAGAAGAATCCTGGTTATCAATTACACCCAAAACAATAGATAAATTAATAAATAGGATGCCACGGATCGCAAAAAAAGAGATAAAAACTCGTGGGTTATTTTTTGACGAAAAGACAGTTTAATAATAATAGTGTTGTTAGTATTTTTTTTCTTTTTTTTTTTCTTAAATAGTAACTATATGTATCTTTTATAAAATAAATATGATATAAGAATTTTTTTGAAATAATTATGGGAGTTTTAATTAAAAAATTAAACAAAATCCAAGTGTCCGCAAGCTTTTGGCCTGTAGTGTATATATATATATATATATATATATATATATATATATATATATATATATATATATATATATATATATATATATAAATTAGTAAAAATATTTATCTATCTTTTTTTTTTTTTTAACAAGTTGTTTCTCCATTGACAGGATCATCAGCTTCCTGGTGATCCTGTCAATGGAGAAACAACTTGTTGAAGAAAAAAAAAAATAGATAAGTGTTTTTACTAATTTAATACTGCTCTGTTCTTTAAGAACATTGAGCACTCTATTTGTAAAATATAATAACATAATTTACGTATATATATATGAAGACCTCAGTGGAAAAACCGGCGTTGTCACATTTAAAATGTATTGAGAAAGTATTTGTTGATCATTAATAAATGTCTTTATTTAAAGCAAAGAAAAAAAAATTTTTGTATAAAAAATTACAAAATGCTTTGTTTTGAATAAATTTTTAATAAAATAATTATAATATAAATTTTTTTTAAATTGCTTAGTTTCATTTGCTTTAAATAAAGACTTTTATTAATGATCAATAAATACTTTCTCAACACTTTTTAAATGTGACAACGCCGGTTTTTCCACTGAGGTCTTCATATATATATATATATATATATATATATATATATATATATATATATATATATATATATATATATATATATATATATATATGTATTGATCCCTGCCCTAATCCAAACCCTTTGATGTGTCATCATCACCTTGCGAGTTGTCTCTAAATCGGTCGATGTATGTACTGAAGCCTTTGCTCATCCTTACAGCAGTGTGATGTCATAGCGTTAACCAAAGTATGCAATGCAATATATCTTTTTAGTACTGTTGGTCCGATATGGGAGTCCAAAAAAAATTATCCAAATAATATATATATATATATATATATATATATATATATATATATATATATATATATATATATATAAATATATATATATATATATAAATATATATATATATATATATATATATATATATATATATGTATATATATATATATATATATATATATATATAAATATATATATATATATAAATATATATAAATATATATATATATATATATATATATATATATATATATATATATATATATATATATATATATATATATATATGTATATATATATATATATATATATATATATATATATATATATATATATATATATATATATATATATATACATATATATTTATTTTTTTAATTAAAAATATTTTTTAAAAATAAACTCTGGGTTTATCACTGCTAATTTGCAGTATACATCTCGTGCACGTTTCTTTAGTTATACTTAGTTGATAGTAAAAAATTCAGACATGGATAAAAGAGAATTAGAATTGAACCAATCTTCAGAAGTAATTACATTGACAAAAGTAAATGGTATGTTTGATTCAGATTCGTCTAATATTTTTTATGTGGATTACTTTTCTGATTACTCTTATTGGAAGTAATTGTTGTTATCTTACAAACCCTTTAGTTAAACAATTTTAAATTCACAAATTTTATTTTAAGTTTAAATATTATACAGTACAATCTCTCGAATTTGAGAGATTTTTGAATTATTGAAAGTTTCGTTCAAAAAGGGCATTTCAGGGTGACTTTGCATTTAATCGAATTAAGGAGATTTGAATTAGAGTGATTGTACTGTATTTAGCTTTTTGTATATTTACATACTTTAAGGGTTACTCCATATAAAATTATCTAGTTTTTTAAAAGTTCCACAGTATTAGTGTTCCACAGATTTTCTTTAAATTTCAACGCCCACAGAAAAAAAAAAATTACAAAAAAATGCAATCCTAAAAATTTCATACTAGGTTTTTTAGTTCATTTCATAATTATGATTGAACATATAAGAGTTATGATTGAACATTACCATACAAGAAATAAGTTTATAAATCCTTTATCTTAAAATGAAACTTAGCATATATTTATCAACGTAAATATGTTTATTGCAACTGACTGGTTTACAACAGTTTTTCATTGATGTGCAATGTGTAAATACTGGTCAAAATGTTCATCTGTCATTCTAGTTGCCATATTCTAGTTTAGGTTTTGCACAAAACTTGCCCTGCAACACTAAATAAACATTTACAGACGGCACTTGTTGAAAAAACTTGTTGGAAAAACAGTATTTAGTTCAAGACTTAATTAGACAAAGAGTATTTAGTTCAGACATTCAACAGTGAAGATCTATGAAGTTCATCAAGTGAACAGTTACTACAAATGTATTTTGAAACAATATTATCAGAAACAGTACTAGTGTTTCAGATGCTCAATATTGAAAGAAACATTCTTCAATTTCACACATGGATGCTTTAGCTATAGATTATTGCATGGCATTAATTTATATAAAAAAATTTAAAAAGAGGAATTGTATTTATGGTAAAAAAAGAGTTTTATTCTCTTTACTTTTATTTAGTGAATTGAAAAAAAATCCTGATTTCCTGTTGTGTTGGATCTAGAAAGGTACAAAAACGGCTTAGCTATGCTTATTTATAAACATATTTTATTACTTTGATCATTGCGTTGTGTATTTATATAGCCAAGTTTGTTTTGTTTAATATGCAGCCTTGGATCTTCGTACTGATGAAATCTAATGCCAAGTGTTACTGGTTTCAATTTTCTGATATCAAACATGTACCGTGGGGAGGTTCGTTGGATGCAATCGCTCCACCATTTGTACCGATTGCTCTCTTTTTTTACCAATTTTATGCAAACTTTGTTATAAAAATTTGTCAAAATATTTATTTGTTTCATTAAACTGCCTCACTTTTCAAAAAAGACCCTCACAACCTAAAATATTTGGGCCTGGATATTATTTGTGTTATACAATAGATTCTATTCAATGTAGTTTAAATACTTTTGTACTTTTCTCTGAAAGTAACTCATTACAAAGTAAAAAAGTCAGCCTTAAAAGTAACAAAAGTAAAATTACTGCGTTGTAAATGTAACTCTTTACATGTAGAAGTACTGCAAAAAGTAACAAAGTATTGTAACAAAGTAAATGTACTTTGTTACACTTCAACCCTGACTGTAGCAAATCTAATTTTCTTTATATTTTGTTATTTAGCAAGTTTAAGATACTTTAACTAACAAAAAATATTTAAGCTGTTAAAAAAAATTTCCCATTTTGGTCAATTTTAATTCAATCATAACTTATGAATGGTTAATCAAAATAAAATTTTCAGTGTCGTCATTTTTTCATACATACTGTGGCTTTTTATTTAAAGAAAATCTGAGGTGTTACCTTGAGGATCATTTTACCTTGAGGATCAAGTTTAAATTTTTGTAACTATTATAATTTCAGAAACAGTTCAAGAAAAAAGTTCAAAACCTCTTTCTGCTTGGAACATGTTTTACATGGAAAATGAAGTAATCTACAGTAAATAATACATTTGTAACTTTTTTTCTTTGCATCACATTCAGATGTTGCAGACTAAATAAATGTTTATTAAAGAAATATTGAAAATCTGCTGTAAGGTTACTTTGCTATTTAAACCTGATTTCTTTCTTTAGTATGGCACAGAACTGTTTGAAATGGTTTTAGGCTCAAATTATTTGCAAGTTTTATTATTTATAAACCAGTCATAACTGTTATAATCTAAATTTCCAGTTTCTAGTTTCAAGTTTAACTGGTTTTAATTTGATTTCGACAGAATAGCTAAGTTCATAATAATATAAACCAATTAAAAATGGTGTTCAGTTGTAACACATTTGTGTTACAAATGAACACCATTTTAAGTGAACACAATTTATATATATGAGCAATATATATAAATAGTTGATGTGTGATGCATTGATGTGTGAGGGAAAATGTTAGATAAATAAAAGGTTTTTATAGCACATACTGGCCCTTAACAAATTTAAGATCAATGAAAATGTCAATGAAAACTATTTGCAGATCCTTATAGAACTTTAGTTTAAGATAACAATTCTATTGTAATTAAAATCACAGGTGCTCGTCCATGATTTTGAAACTACTTTGAAGTAAATTGGTTTTGCTAAAAAATTGTCCGGTTTGAATACTTTTTTCTCTGTAATATTTTTTTTCTGGTCTTTCAATTTATTGAAATAATTATTTATAATTATTTCAATAAATTGAATTAATTTGGTATTATTAGATTATTATTAGATAAAGGCTTTTTATTTATTTATATTTTCTTTTAAATTGATACAATTTTTTGTCATTTTAATTTTAAGTAAAACAGATGCTGTTTTTGAAATGAATTTGATATATGGTTGCCAAGAAACAATATAAGTATAAAATAAATCTAGAAGACGCAAAGTATACGACTCATTAAGTACCTTACCATTCATAAATATAGGAACATGTAGATTATTCTAATAAGGATTAGCTGAAAAAACAATTTTAGCTAATCGTTAAAATTGAGTTTTGTCTGAGTTAAAGCTGAGAAAAATAAGCAGCCGTGAGGCAGTGGTTAGAGCATAGGACTCGTAATCCAAGGGTTGCGGGTTCAAACCCCGCTCAAAGCACATAAACATTATCAGTGAAGTATGAGACGGAGAGCCAACTTAATAAGTCCTTATGGCGGTGCTCTGTGACAAGACCATTAGGACTGAAGGGGAAAAAAAAGTTAACCAGCCACTGACAGCCCAATGCTGAAGCATATGTGAAATTTTAATGCTTAAATGCCCCCTCTAAGCTATCAGAGATGGTGTTATCATCAGTGAATAATGCCACCGTAGATGTGAGAATTACAGGTAGATCATTAATGAAAATTAAAAAAGTATAGGGCAAAGAATAGAACATTGAAAAACCCCTGAAGTTACTGTAAATGAAGAAGAATACTGTCCCTCAAGGACAACTTTTATACTAGGATTGGTAGAGAAGGATTCAATAATCTTGAAGATTACCTGATACACCATAAGAAGAGAGCTTATGGATAAAATCAGTTTGCTAAACTTTATCAAAGATTTTACAAATGTCGAAAGTAAACCTCTCCACATCTTTTTTTTTTCTTCATAATTCACCACGACAAGGCCTGAGGGGGCCACTACAGTCGAGGAGGTTACTCATTTTTTGTTGTTGTTGTTGTTGTTATCGTGGTACAACCCTCTCTCATTTCTTTAACTCCGAAACAGGAACCTTGACGAGCAAGGCTGCTGCGCGGAGAAACTAAGTAGAGTGCGTTACTTCAAGGGTAGCGCTTTTGATAGTAAAATGTAATGGGCTAAATTGCCTATAGTATGCCTATTTAAATCATATATGATGTCTAATATAGGATTGTAAATGCCTATAGGAATCCCAAAAAGATAGCTATCAATAATAACATTACAGGTTAAGTTAAGTTATCAAGTATTTAAACCATTGACATTGACATTTTGATATTTCATAGCAGAAAATGTCAAAATGTTTATTTGTGGTTTTAAAACCTTAGACGAGTAGATTTTAATTTCAATAGATTTGTGAAAATAAAATAAATTTTTATTTCTGGAAACAGTTCGCGTTTATATTTTTATTGATTTTGAATTTGTTGAGGGCCAGTGTAAACATGACGGAAGATATAGAATTAAAAGATGCAATGGGTTAGAGTAACCTGTGCCCTATCCCTATGCATTTCATTTTTCAGTTTCTTTGCCTAATTTATATTAGCTTATAAGTGAGGTTTTCTTTAACGATAGGATAATCTAAATGTTCAAAACAGTAATGCGAATGTAAATTTTGGCATAGGATCTAAGGTTCTTGCACATGATTGGAAACAGTGTTCCAAATTGCAAAAAGAGGTAATATTAGTATATTATTATAATTAATTTTGTAACAAATGTTGTTTTTCTTTGAACATAAATTAATACTGATACTTGTCATTATAATATATAGTTATTCCTGTTTCAAATAAAACAATTTTCTTAAACATCAATTTTAATAGTTTGCTTGAAATCAAACATAATGACCAATTATACATTTAAAGTATCACTAAATTTATTTCTGAATACAAAATATAATTGAGATAATTTTAAATTTTTTATAGTAATGATATTATTTTTAGCATTACAAGAAACTTGCCAGTCAACACAAAAAAGCAAGCATTTCTTGTCAATGTGGCAAATTATTTAAAAAAAAAAAAGAATTTAACCGGCATCAGAAGTCATGCGGAAAAGTTTTTGAATGCCATTCTTGTAGCAATTCTTTCGGTGCTAACAAAAATTTAAAAAGACATGTTAAAGAACAGCATAACGGAGAGGCCCGAAAAAGAAACAATGTTTTATAGTTTTCCTGATTCCTAGTTTAAAATCAAAAGTTAAGTGAAATAGATTGAAAATATTTTTATGTAAATATTAAAGCCTCTTAAATTGTTAGTTGTAATTATTTTGTTAATTATATTTATTTCTTTTAATGTTTTCTAATTCATCTTTAAAATATTAATGGCTATTATCCTTTTGATTTGCAATGATGCCAATAGTAACTTTTTTGGGTCAGATATAAATTCATATAATTCATTTAAAATCTGGTTGGAATCCTCCTACTTTTATGTGATTTTGTAACAAGCACTTTTTACCTAATCATCTTTATCTTTGTTCTTTCTTGTTCCTCTTCTAAAAAAGGAAATGATGGTTCTTTTTCTTACTCAAGCACTTTAGTTTATGTTAGTAATGATCAATTTGACTAAACACTTTCTTTATCCATCAGCCTTTCAATTTTTCCACCGGCTTTTATATTTGTACATCAGCCTTTCTCTTTTGCCATCAGCCTATCTCTCTATCCATCAGTTTTCCTCTTTGTCTGTCAGCTTTTTTCTTTGTCTATCGGACTTTCTCTTTGTAACTTAAAATTGATTGTCCATCAGTCAATATTGTTGTATTTGGTGACTTTAATGATTTGATTGTTCTACTTTATTTCTACTATATATCGACATAAGACTATATGCTTTTAGTGTGGCTTAAAAAGTTAGCAACAATAAGTAATGAAAAAGTATAAACTTTTTTCACATGACGTAATATGGTTTCCCCTATGAAATACAATTGATTGCAAAGTAAGGCTCTGGTAAAGTTGCCCCCACTTTATCTTGCTAACTACCTGGTCACATACTCTACTTCTATAAATCTCATATTGGTCCTTGTATATATTATTGTGCTTTTATGTAAATATTTAACATAATAGTATGTTTAAAAATGTTTCTTTTTGGGATTACATCACACATTTATTTATTTATAACTTGGAGTTAAACTCTAATATTTTTTAATTATTTTTTTTAGAATTAATTTTATTGATATTGATTTTCGAAATTCAAAACAAGAAATACACATAGACCAACTACTAGACCTATCTTGATGAAGAGGTAAATGGAATACTTTATAGGGCTTTTTTCTGTTTTTATATTTTTGAAACAGATACGTTTTTTTTGTGTGTTTGTGTTTATTTTAGTTGGTTTTTTTATATAGAAAGAAATTTATTTGAAAATTTGTAAATGACCATTTGAAATTTTCTATTTTATTAACGGAAGACTTTTTAATAAATGTCTGAATTTTATTTTTTTTCTTCGCTTGCATCCCCATTTTAAATAAATTACGAAAATCATGAAATAAATTAATTAAAATTAAATAAATTAATTAAATATATAAAACTTAAATAAATTAAGTAATAAAGCTATGTAATACTTATTTGTGCGCCAGAGAGCAAATAATCACATACTTCTATTTTTAATTTATATCTTGTTGTACTTTATGGAATATCAAACTTCATCATCAAAACTTTTATTTTGGTTCACTATTTTATTTAAATTATATTATAAGTCTAACAACAACAAATCGTTTTCAACAAATAATGACTTTCTACTTGTCATTTTCATAAATAAAAGTATAAAATATATTCATAAATAAATTTATCTCAGATAAACATAATTATTAAAACAGTTAACAGTGAAACATCTAACTTGTTTAGTGAACTTTAATATATTAATTAATACAAGTCATTAAGCTGCGACCTGCTTTTTTAGCAACGGGTTCGTTATTCTTAACGTTCTCAGCAATCGTATGATTTCTTTTTTTTGATGGTGTCTTCAAGGGCATAGTAAATAAACTAATTCCTTTTTGTAAAGCCCTTTTTCCCCCGTTATTTGTTTTACGACGTTTCACAGCCTCCGGCTGGACATTAATTTTATTTTTTTGGTTTTTTTTCAAAGACTTGCATACATCGTTATTCTTTCGGCTAATTTGCTGCATACCGAATGTATGTAAATTTGTTGTAAGTAAACTTGAACTCATTTTTTCTACTCTTTCTTTAAATTTTATTATGCCAAGTAAAAGTGATTTATCTCCAACAGCGATTTTAGAACGTATAGTTTCAAATGAATTTGACAGTGCTTCAAAAGCTTCGTCCCTCAATGTATCATCTTTTTCACAAATGTTCGAAGCTTCAACATTGTTAGCAACATTACTGGTGCTTTCATTCAACTCTATATATAAATTTATTTCAAAATTATTTTTGCATATATTGTTATCGGTGTGGAGTCCTTCAAAAAACTCTCTTGGTAAACTCTTCCCTAGCGCAATTTCAGCAAGATATTTTCTTTGGTCAATGTTGAATATTGGCATAAAGTTCAAACTGTTTGAAATGCCATTAGATCATAGCACAAATTGATGTTTACAAGGAGCGCCATTTCCCCCGATTCGACATTCGCATATTTTAATATTCATATATACCGTATAGTTATTTTTTCCAGACGCGCTAGGAACAACAAATATGTTGCTACCGATATTTTGAATATTTTGTAACATTGTACTAACATGCTCGGTGGATGGCTTTACAAATCCGATTACTCCTTTCTTTTTTTTGGGTTTACCAAAGTATCGAGGAGTATTATAGCTATCAAAAGATCCACTAGCAGCAGATAACAGTTTATTTTTATAATGTTGGTCTAATTCTTCAGTAAAACTGTCAAATAGTGCGTTAACATTATATGCTCTTACTCTTTGCAAAATTAAGTCTTTCATAACTAAAAATTGCGCCTCGGTGTAATTATTAGTGTTGTTACCACGTGTTCTTAAAGTCGAACGAAATGCCAATGCCCAACATTTTTTCATTTCATATATATTTTTTAAATAAAATATTAGATTAGGGTATTTTTTAATGATATTGTCGCAAAGCAGTTGTGAAAAAGCAACCTCAAACATCTCTATTGTTTTAGAGTAAACAGAGTTTTTGAAATTTGACATAATAACCGGTCGATCCTCTTTTTGAATTTAGTGTTTCATATCAAACAGCCATCTCCAAACTTGTTGCAAAAGATGAAAAGTACATAATAATAATAATGAGGAAGGCCAAACGTTATATAATGGATCTCTTAACTCCGATCTGTTGTCTGTGAGCATAACATCTGGACCAGTTTGATTACCGTTATTAAAAAAAGCATTTTCGGGTAATAAGATTTTGTAAGCTTCAAAGGCCTTTATCAAGGTGTCAGTTTTTTGGCACTACAAATTATTAAAACCAAAGGAAGAGCACCAGCAACACTATGAGTACAAAGGATAAAAAACCTAAGATTATTTGCGTCCATATTTGAAGAAGAGTCAACAAAGACTATTTCTGAAGAATGAGTTTCCTATAAATAGAGTTATAAGTAATATCAAAATTTCAAAACTTAACGAAATAATAACAACTAAAAAAATAATCACCATAGTATGAACTCTTTTCATTAAGGGCGTTACTATAACTAAGATTAACGGTGTTGTTGTCATATCATTTTCTTCGTATCGTTGGAAATGCACAGCGCTATCCGGAAACTTATCAATATAAAATTTTCTTTTTTCTTTTAAATGCTCAAACATTTCTTTCCCATTTTTAGATCCATATTTTTCTCTACAGTAAGAGTTATATAACCTTTTAAAGTCGGGTCTGGGTCTTGGACAAATTGAACAATCAGATCTTAAACGATGATATTCAATCTCATCTTTGCATTCAAATAGAAGATTTTGATTGTATTCTTTACAAGCAAATCCTTTTAAAATAAAATTAAATACATTATGGTTTTTTTCAGGATACCTGGGGTAGGGCTATTTTTTTTTGCTTATAAAATTCAATAAAAATATATATACATTTCATGAAGTATTTAAAAACTACCTGGTGTGAAACCTTTATTAAAAAGAGTTACAACTTTATCCGCAGTTTCAGGTAATATATCTTTAAAACTATTCACTTGTAATGAGTTTAAGGAGTGATTGTGACAATATTCTAAAATAATATGACAGGGATATGCATCCTTATTCTTTTTAATTTTTATTGTCAAAGAATATGGACAAACTGTGTTTTTGATTCTTCGTGAAGGATTATTTTTCAAAATAGATGAAGCATTAGTCGTTGGATTATATCTGGTTTTATGATGACAGCGATACCTTTATAAAAACTGAATGAGCTTTTGATTGCAAGATGCCTATGAGAGTAATCATTAAATTATTGCATAAAAGATTTATGATAACTTATCACTATGTTTATATGGGTCAATATAGTTAGTTAGGGTAAAGTGACTCGAATCAGTGACCAAATTCCTTTTTAGTTTCTGTATTCTGCTAATGAATAAATTTTTTTTTCAGATAAGTATGAGCGCAATAAAATAAACAAAACAAGCAATATAGTAACAAATATTCATGTTATATTATAGCATTTTCCACTACAAACATCGTGTTAACATTCAGTTTAAAGGTACGGACAGGGTCGTACCGAACAACGAAGTGTGGGGATAAAACTAAAAAAAGCTAGTTTTACCAATGGAGGGTTATTTTTGAAGCCAAATTTCGGTTTTTACTGACAGAGTCCCGACCCTGAGGCTCTGTCAGTGAAAACCGACAGAGTCCGAAAGTCCCAGATTTTACCTACATAAACCTTATGGTTTATGTCGGTAAAATCTAGGGGGGTTGGGTTGGTAATATCTCCACCCCTCAACACATACATCTCCGTCGGCACGGCCCTGTGTATGGACTATGTTATTAATTTACTAACAATTATTAATTTATTAACAGTTCTTATTATTTATTATATTAATAACAGTTATATTATATAATTATATTATAAGTTACACTATATTTTGAAATTCTTAATAGTTAATTATTGCTTTATTATAATTATATTATTATTATTTTTGGTTTATCATAATAATTATAGTTATTACTATAATATAATATAACAATAACTATAATTGTTATTATAAAAACAATAACTAAATATTAGGAATTTCAAAACATAGTGTAGTCGAATCATTTTTCCCGAAGCAATGCGTAAGGCGTTTGGATAAAAAGTAAAGAAATTAAATGCAGATATTATTTTTAAGACGGTTTTCGAAACTAGTAATTTTTATGAATTTTTTAATAATTTTTTAAAAATAATTATTTTATAACGTTTGTTATCATTTATATTAGCTTATTTTGTAAAAAAGTCGGTTTTGATTTTTTTGAAGTAAAGGCGTTTTGAAAAACGGCTGTAGTGTTCGTCTGCGCAATTTTCATTTTAAAAAATAAATAAAATTATACCCCGAATGCTGAAAGGCTTATCTTTCTCACAATGTATGATTGTCTAATAGGTTTATTTATAAACATTTTTTTAGAAATAAATTTGTTAAGATAAGGTCAGAGTTTTGTCACTTTACCCTATTGATATTACTTCAAACAGTTATATTACAAATTTGTTGTTGTCGTATCTCATTACCTAGATGTTGCAACCTTTAAGACTTCTTGATTTCTTTCGCAGTAATTATTTAAAAATGTTTCAGCTTCTTTTTCATTTGTAAGTAATGCAGAAATATCTGCCTTGAAACATTGAGTTGTTCCCTCAACAGCATTGATTTTAATATTAGCAAATGCAAACAACTCTAACGCAGTTTCGAAAAGTTCACTTGTGTTTTTTAGACCATTAAATTTCAAGCCTGATATATGCGATGCAATTAAAAGTGGTTTACTTATGTCAACTTTTTCGCTAGTATTTGCTAACCCTTCTTCTACTTAAATAAATTTATCTCCTTCTGCGTTGTCGAATATATTTTTTATGGTACTCATAGTTATCGCAGTATTAAAATTACTACTAAAAATAATATCACTATTAAAAAATCAATAAAGATAAAATTAGCTTCTGCTCAATGAACAAAGTGCTGAATTATAGAACATACCCACGAACCCGTACCCTCAGGGGTACGGGTCATTACATATTTGCACCTGGGCAATTATAAAAGAACCACCCTTCCCCTAAAATTAATATCACAGCTACACTGTGTGCAACACTAAACATTCATCCCTGAATGTGTTGCACAATTACACTACACATTCAACACTGAATGAATAGCATATCTGTTTTCATTGACCAAATAAAAACTATCAAAACAAAAGTTGAATAAGTCTTTTATTTCTATATAGTTGTTACATTTCATTGCAAAAGACGACAAAGTTATTTATTACGTTCTATTTAAGGCCTAATCGCTTGAGCCAAAAATCCCACAACCCTAACACAAACATATATAACACAACAACATTTACCACTAAGCGAACAATATCGTAAAAAATTTTTAAACAAACCAAAAAAGTCATTTATTTTAAAGTTACAAATTTTTACTCATCAAAAAATAAATTTGCGCGATATTGAGTTTTATTAAGATATTGAGATTAATTGTTCACTTTTTTAATGACATTTTTTTAATTAATAAATATCCTATTCAGAAAAATTTACTTATTTAAGTTATAAGCAATTTAAGATGATCGACAATTTCTACAAAAAATTTAATTAAATTAAATTTAATTTTCTTTGATTTATGTATGCTTTCTCAGTTGCTCTAAAATAAGGTGAATAAATGGCCAACAATCAGCCTAATAATTGCATTTTTAGGCTGTGGCATCAGATCCATAACTATTAAAAATAAAACAGAATTTCGCAAAGAAAATGAAAAATGATAATCTAGTCGTCAAATAACTTCGCCTTCGTCATAATTTTTGTTTTCATCCTGAAGTTTCTTCAGCCCTACTAACAAAAGAAAACAAATCTGCTCAATAATAATAAATTTATTTATTATTTATATATGTAAATAAATATATAAATATATAAATATATATATATATATATATATATATATATATATGTATATATATATATATATATATATATATATATATATATATATATATACATATACATATATATATATATATATATATATATATATATATATATATATATATATATATAAATATATATACACACACACACACATATTACTTTTTTTGTTTTTATAAAATTTAATGATAATTCTTGTATTTTTTTAAAAATTATCAAGTTCCCTTTCACTTTTCCCATGCAACTAACAACTTTTAAGCAAAAGTTTCGATTATTTCATACAACATCTAAGATAATTAGTTAATATTTTGTTGCGTGTTCTTTATTATTTTTAATCTTTTGGGCATGCTGTTAACCAATTTATTGCATGTTAATGGAGAAATAGAGTTCCACGATAGTTGTACAGCCTCCCACAGATTCTTTTTGTTCATAGGCTTTTCCTCGTCTTTTACAATTTTATAAATCTAGCAATTGTGCTGGCCACTCCAATTGTTTTATGCCATTATTTTGGAATCATCTCTTAGTGATGGAAGCCGTATGCTTTGGAAAATTAACATTTTCGTGTATTGGCATGTTTTCATCAGCATAAGGAAGCATTATTTTTTGAAGTATATTAGTATAAATATCAGCTGTCGTGTCTGTTTAAAAAAAAAAGGACTAATACCAAATGATGAGAAACATCCACACACTATAATAGTTCCACCACCAAACTTCACTATTTTCTTAGTGTAATGTAGGTCAAACTCTTTATTTAGTGGTCTGCAGAATATTTACGGAAAACCTGTTTTCTAGCTTTTATGTCTTTTTTTTAATAAAGGCACACTTCTAAGTGATATTAAAAATAAATTTGCTTTAACTAAACGCCCTCTAATTGTACGCGCTTAAACATATATGTTACACTCAACACTGAAATATTTTTAATGACGTTGCTGGAGATAAGCGGATCCTTTTTAGCTTCAAGAATAATTAATTATTCTTTTGCATCCTCTAGATTCAACACACTTTAGTGTTTTAAGAGCATTTTGAACCATTCCAACAGAACGCTTAATCATTCTTAAAATCTCTCGATATGACTTTCAATTGTTTTTAATTCGTTGAATAATAGCTCAGCTGAGGTGCAATGAGACTTTCTAGCCATAATATCCTAATTTAAAACTGTTTTTTGAGTTATTTTGCTAATAAACACAATAACATTGCTATCTAATTTTTTAAAATAATTACTGGTTTAAAATCCAAAGGTCATACCTTCAACTTCAACAATATTTTTTACTGTGTTTGTAAGTAATTAACTGAAATATTAGTAATAGTACACTGTAAATATTTAACTGAACATACATAGAACACTTTTTAATAAAACATGCAGTATAATTTTACTCAGTGGCATTGGAATGTAATAGCAGTTTGATAAGTTGGCTAAAACAAACGTATCAAACTGCTAGAGTTCAGGATTTGAGGGGAGGGGTAGATGTAGCCGTCTTTGACTAAATATGAAGGAGGCTGGCAATTCTTTTCCTACGCGTGTGGTACACTGAAAAAGTGATGATTGAAATTTAAAGAAAAAGAAAATTTCTTTTTTTTACCAGTAAATTTTGAGCCATTTTTAACAAAATTGTTTTTTTTATTAACATTAAACTTTATAAAAACAAAAAAAGTGAATCAGTTATCATCAATAAGTGTGAATAAAATGCATTTCTCTCTATCTCTCTCACTCTCTCTGTGTGTGTGTATATATATATATATATATATATATATATATATATATATATATGTATATATATATATATATATATATATACATTTTATGATTGTAAATAGAAGGGAAAGAGACATACAATATAAAGCTAAATTATTTTGCATACGTTATAGCTTGTTTAAATTTTTTTTGAGAAGTTTCAGATAAACTGTTGCAGTAATAAAGTTGAAAGTTTACCACATGCCACAGGCAAATACTTTTGCAGCATCTTTGGTAAGATATGTACCAATATAGTGAAGTATTTAGTAAGTGTTTTATAATAAAACAAAAAATTTTATGTGCTGGTCCATAGAGAATGTTATATATAATACATATATACATAATATATAAATATACATTATGATAATTATGATGTAAATTATAATAACATAATTATTATGATAATACTATTATCATAATAATTATGTTATTATAATTTACGAGCGCTTAAAACTCGTTTATCCCTAGGGAGATTTGTTGATTACGATAAGTTGTATATATAAATTGTAAAATAACACGTATCAAACAGAGTTCTTAAACGTAAATAAATCATTTATAAATCATTACCATCCAACTATCCTGCACTTTTTGAATAGCTTATTTAGTTTAACTATATGTTATCAGTTATATTGGTCCAATAAATTTATTTACTGCAAACAAATAAAGTTTCTCCTTTATCCCCTCTAAACACTTTATTTAGCAATTTTAAAAACAAACAATCCAATATAATATATATATATATATATATATATATATATATATATATATATATATATATACAAATTTTAATAAACATATTTCACTTATTTATGACATATATATACATTATTCACATATATTTTACACATTTAACCCTTCTAATTCATGCATTTTCTTAATTCTAAACTCACCGCGAAAGCATGTTCAGCCAATCTTGTATTTATGATATTTCCGCATGTTGTTCGTTTGGTTTCAAAATGGTTGCATGCGTTGTTTGTTTAGTTTCAAAGTTACTTTTACCGAAAATGGGAGCCACCGTTTACGGAAAAAAGAACGCATCTCCGGCGCGCTCCAAAAGTTTTGAAATATACACAATAAGTTCCTTAATCGAATCTTCTGACATGATCCTTTAAAATATAACACCGACGGTGGAATGGTAATGAACAGAATAAGGAAACCCTTATGTTGATTGAGGTTTTATATTACGGTATGTTTGAGTTAGTGTGTCTCGATCTCAAACTCGACTCGCTTTAAATATTTTGTAACTTCTGTAGGTCTGAAATTGCGTAGACAAAGTTCATGCGGTTAAACAGGGTTAGGGTATAGATATGTTATAAATTTTGAGATTAATTCTGAGACTTGCGTTAAGAAAGTCCATGCGGTAAGTTGAGTGATATTGTTACGGTATGTTTGAGTTAGTCTGCTAAATAATAATAAACAATTGATGCGGTAGAAAATCTGTAATCGTTATAAATTAATTTATTTTATTATGTTCTTAAAATCTATTTTAAAATTTTTGGTTTTAAAGTCAAACTCGACTCGCTTTAAATATTTTGTAACTTCTGCAGGTATAGATATGATTTTAGTTTTAGGACGAAACCCGACTAAGTAATTTATATGTACTAAAGCTTCTTCAGTTCTCAGACTTGCGTTAACAAAGTCCTTGCGTAAGTTGAGTAATATTGTTACGGAATGTTTGAGTTAATGTGTGACTAAAATGCTTTAATATGATACAATATGCTACGACCTATGCTTTAATATGCTACGTATATGATATGCTACATATGATATGCTACATATATACATGCTACGTATATGCTACATATATACCTATGCTACGTATGCTACATATATACATGCTACTACGTATACTACGTATACGTATACCACCACATTTACACTTATATATATCATCAGTTTTCAAGATACAATCTGATTTCACTACCTTCACAGGTGTATCGTTCCACGAGGTTGATACAATTGTAAGACTGCTGGAATCGTCGTTTATATTTTGATGGTTGCTTGATGCGCTTAAATTTACAGCGTTCTGACTATCGACTAAATCATCAACACATTTCTTTATAACATCTGTTTTACCGATAATTTCTGAATCATTTCCTCTTCCAAACGCATTACTGAGTAATTCACTACTTTCGCTTGACGTATTACGACTCACATTACATGCATCTTGACAGTTTGACTTTATGTTTATAATATCTAACCTATATGTATTATCAGTTTTCGAGATATAGTCTGATTTCACTACCTTCGTAAGTATATCGTTCAACAAAGTTGATACAACACTAACAATATTCTGACTATCAACAAAATCATCAACATAATTCTTCTTAACACTAGTAATATCGGAATAATTTCCATTTTCTGATTCGACATTAATTACACGTAACACATTATTATCACTACTCACGTTACATGCATTTATAATATCAGGCTTAGTCAAATCAGTAATAGGCGGCGCTGATGGTAACACTGTGCTTAATTTAAATGTACTATCTATTATGGTATTGTTTTGTGGAATACTATGTAACCCAGCATTAGATGATACGCAGCCGGATAACGTTAAGCTGTTTAGTGGTGTATTATACACTTCAGAAATATTATTTAACATACTATTTAATAATTCGTAAACGCCTCCAATGCTTCCTTCTTTACCTAAATTATTCGATTGTTGATCGATTACGTTTATAACCGTTTGAGAATATTTTTCTACGCTGTATGGTTTTAACACACCGACATACTCAGTTACGTCAACATCAGATTCAGAAAAGCGTACCGCGTCTATATGTTCATATTTGACTAATGGATATAATACTAATAAACTGATGTTCAAACCGAACACATCACTAACATCATTAACTAGTTTACCATTAGCAGATAATAAAATGGAAACCAAATAAAGCACAACGCTACCATACTGTATTAATTCAATATCGTTTAGAAATACCCTATCTTTTACTATACAAACTTTGTGATCAAGTGTATTATGTAAGAATAAATTATTCAACAAATACATTTTATTCACATGACCAAACGTGGCATAAATATATTTCATTCCTACTATATCGCCGATCTTTCTCAATTCTAATTCTTCACTAACACTAAAATTGCCGTTGTGAGCGTTGATAACATTGTCGTAGATGCACTTAAGAGGATATCTTTCTGGCGCTATTCTGTATACGCAATAAACTCTTTGAACATTATCAACCATATTCACGTCTCTTATAAAAGACCCGTCTGCAAACATTATTACATCATTCGCTTCGAATCCACATATTGGGTTTATAACAACGACATATCCATCTGCTTGGGCTACGTCGGCGGCGTCTAACGATCCGACAACGATTATATATCTAAATGGTTTAGAAAACAACCTGACGAAAACGTTATTTTTACTAGGTAATCTAATATCAGATTGAGTCGCAATCCCGAAACCAATGGTGAATTTCAATGCATACTTTGAGGTATATGTATAAAAACAACTAGGCAAAACGGCTAAATTATAACTATACACACAGTCACGTAGTGAAACAATATCGTAATCAAATATATTTGGAGAAACGACTACACCCACAGAATTGATATCTCCAAAATCACTCGTTGGTGTGTATGACTCACGATATAAAATGTACACATTACGCAAATCGAATCTTGTTTTAGAGGTAACTTTAACGCCGTTTACAAATAATATCACATCATGTTTTTTTATCAATCCTGAGTCATTTTCGACGATATATTTTCCACTGACATATGATATCGTAACATCTTTTAATTGAGTCGTGATGATATGGATGTTATATGGTAACCAACTAACTCTAATATATGCGTATCTTTCACATTCAATAGGACATATTATATCCCCAATTCTCAATTCCCCAATATCCACAGTACTAATCTTATTAACATTGCTAGTATGAGTACCGATTGCTGTAACATAACCTATTTTAAACCAACTTTTATCGTTAAAATTGTAGGTAGGTATTACAAATTGTGGCTCGCAAATATTATCGTAATAAATAAAAAATCGATTACCTGACTGAGGTATATCACAAACATCGGCGATGATATTATTATCAACTGAACACAATATGTATTTGTCTGCAATTACAATATTACCAAATTGTTGATGGTCATACTTCAACGTACCAAAATTACCGATGAACCCTTTATTATTCTTGAATAAACTATAACCGTTATCTGTGACTCCAAATACTGTAAGATCGTCTACCTGTTGAGCATTATGCTTTGTATGAAAACAATCAAACACATGTTTAACGACAGTGTTTAATTTTGATACACTAAAATCTCTCCGGTTGATTAAGTCATTTGGTGCACTCGTTTGCCGCAATACAATATAAACGCTTAGACCTGATGTAAGACAACCGTCGGTTATAATATTACCGTTTTTAAACATTAATATGTCACCTTGTGTCAAACCCCCGGCAGTTGAACCAATATAATAATAACCCCCTCCGTAAACCACATCACAAAAAGTTAAATCACAAGTAATTATATGATACCAATGCGGTAATTTATAAACTCTAATATAACTATACATATCACCAAATTTCCCACATATTATATCTCCCATACACAAATCACTTGGCTCAAATCCAACGGTATCCAACCCTACAATAATCCCTCCGATAGTACCCGAGTGTGTAATAGGTTTTGATTTAGTAATACCCGTAGTGAACCAACGATCTTTATATGGTATTACGATTTTATCTAAATCTTGTAATCTAACTGAAATAGGTTTCTCGCAAACGTCATATTCCATTATTGCTGTACTCAACGATACCTCAGCTGAGTTAATATCACTAAATGGTACTACACGGTTCTCCATGGCTTGCAATAAGGTATTCAAATCTCTATGTTCGTATAAGGGTTTACCAATAATTTTATTAACACAAACCCCTGATGGATACGGATATAAAATGTAATCATCGTACTCTTCCACGATATACGTTGGCAGATCATCTTCAATAAGATCATCATCAGAATAAGATTCTAATGGTGCTGTTGGTTCAGATACATAAAGGGGCCATCTTGATAATAAATAATAATTATCTTTGTATAATATATAGTCAACGCCGCGATAAAATTTAAACCAATATTCATCAGCTGTACACTCAAGACTTGTTCCAATATTACAAACATACTCATCGCCATTAGTAATAGATAATGTATCATCTTTAAATTGAACGGTATGTAATTGATACTGACTACTAAAAAATACCTCGTGATCAGCAATATTTAAATACAATTTAACTGTATTATAATATGATATGGCATATTTATCCCCGTTCTCCTCGAAATCAAGTCCGAATACTTTGCCAAAACTATCATATGTGCTAACCAAGTGCCCGTCGAAATAAAATTTAGCTTTTGCCTCAGATACACAATAGTTATCTTCGATCTTAAATTTAGCACTGTTTATAATTTCGACCATGTTAAATTTGTTAGTCGGATAGCAACTATGACAGTTGATTGTTACATCCCCAATATAATCGTCATCCACATCTCCATGAGTTTCTGTGCAATAATGCTCACCATGAGCCGAATAGTAAGGTCCAATGTGTTCTTTGGTGTCATACATAGTAGGCAGTGGATTCTCATTGAGTATAGCAATATCGTTTTTAGAACACGCTTCAAACTTATGTCTGACGTATGATTCCAAAGATTTAAAACACTTTACGCCAGTATGGAATCTACAATCACTGCATAGATAAGAATTAAATTTAACGTATGAATCCAGCCGTTTCTTATTAAATCTTACAATACAATTTGCGTCTTTAGACTCTACCTGAACGTATCCGTTAAGGGTCTTAATAGCATAACTAGCCTTTCCTACTGGTGGTGAATTTTTGCTAATATAACATGGGCAACAATTAGCAAACTCATACCTATCCCCGCAAGTACCGTGAATTTTATTGTCACATACAGTTCTAGCATATTTACCACAGCAGCAATGTGTATCATAATTAACTATTGGAGTTACGTATTTAACGCCATCGATATACTCGACTTTGTTAGTATTAATCATACGTATAAGAGATGGAGATTTGAACTTGCGTTTAAACGCTATACCCAATGGATACCTAACAATTTCATTCAGACAAACGTGATTCTCTTCAAATTCTTCATGATAACTCAACCCGCAATCACAATCAACCATTTCTTTTAAATGATAAAATCTCCTTTTGATAATAGACGGCTTACCAAAATAATCTGCGTATTCTACATTAGTGTCCAAAATATTAAATATCAATATATTTTCTAACGTTCTATCTAGATATCTGCCGTATGGTAATGGTAATTGATTCTTAACCCAAATTTCTGGTTCTTGCCAATCACAAACAGTGATAGTGTTATTTTTTGCTTCGTCTACACACAAAATAGGTAAACATTCAGTGTCTACGCTCCCAATTGTGTAGTATGATCTAAAAACATGAATAGAATCTCCAATGTATTTAAAGTCTCTAACCCAAATTTCTACATTACTTCTAACACAATTATCTTTAAACAAATATAAAATATTACCCCTGTAAGAAACCAAAATAGCATGTTTAAAGTCAGATGTTATAGTTCTGTCAGTTAATTTGACAGACGAATTATATCTTATTAATCCAATACTTTCAGGCAAACCGTTGTCTATGCCATAATGTTGATATTTACAAAAGTTATAACTAGTCGTAGATATTCTATCATCTATAAATATATTATCCCCATCTTTTGACCAAACATAATTGAATTTATCCTTCAACACAATATTCTTATCCATCACACCGGTATTTAGATTTAATCTTACCTGTTCGCTATGACCAAGTAATGTGATGTTCGGTATCAGGCTGGCAATACAATATGCATAATTATTGAAAGTAAAATCACCAAGTTTTCTCCTAATCATAATAGATTTTTCGATTCTAGGGCACGAACAACCAGATTTTCCTCCGCACATTAAAAAATGTCCTACTCTTCTCCAATAATTAAAATTCAAAATTATTTCATTAACGCATGTACCATAAACTTCACCGGAATACACATCAAGTAAATCTAAGTATACAATATTGACTCTGGTGTAATTTTTAGTTATAGACACTATATAATCGACATTTTGAAAATCTCTATCGTTTATTATAATTACTCTATCGAACCAGCCGACGAAAGGAGAACTTGCCGGCATAAGTACTGGATAATCATCATCGTTACTAACAAACGTAACAGGATAAATATCTGGTAGACTTAACAAAAACTCATCGTGCAAATACACGATCATATTTTTGCTAGCAAATTTATGAGCGGTAGCTCTAATAACCGTATTGCTAGGCAAATATACATCGTGTCTTTTCCTCTTTGATTGTATATAATTACCCATACAATTTGCTTGCCTGTCATTAAAATAAATGATATCATTTATACTCACAGTTTTCCTAGAAAGACTACTCCATCTTAATAAAAAAAATTGCTTTGCACCGTATGCAAATGCATCCACCCAAGCGAATCGGCCATCATATTCTAAATTGACAATTTTATTACTCCGCTTAAGTTTTTCATGTGAGTTGATAATTCTGCGAAAAGCATCAATACACTTCATATCTGCTAATACCATACCCGGGTGAGGTGTGTTATTTTGAACATTTAAACCATTAACTGTAACGTATGAACGTAACCCCATCATTATGGTAGCATCTATCTTATCGTCACTCTTTTCGTCAAATCCTCTGTGCAATGCAAGCGGCATAGCACTTTTTATCAAAAAACCTATCTTAATACAGGCTTGTTCCAAGCCTAATAATGTGTTATCCAATGAATAAAATAGGTCAGCGTCACTAACGGTATAAAACGCGTAGGTACTTGGGTTTAATTTTACATTCTTCACTTTACCAACAACTAATCTGAACAGATAGTATCCCAAGTAATCAAATATCACTTCAAAATTAACTGCGTATGTCATATCTTCAAAATTAAAAGTAAACTCTTGCGGCAATATCCAGGAGGACCATACGCTATACTTATGTTTGTATATGGTCTCACCTATATGACAAACAACGTCGTCGCAATACTTACCATTAAACGTATTATCGTTATGGAATTCCCAAGGCTTGTCTTCATTTTTAAGCCATTGACTCGCCGTATAGCATTTTGTCTGAGTTGTATTCTTTAATCTGAGTGTATTATCTCCTATAACTGCAAGATGATTAGCCGCGTCGCTAAATAATGATCTTGCAATAACTACCTTCAATTCTGGTATAGTTAATACAGCTGCGTCTTGAATTAAGGCGGGATGTAACATAGAAATGTAAGCAACTTTACATCCGGACCTGATCATACTTTCTATTACGTGTTCAGAAGTAATATCATAACAAGAATCTATACCCATCATAGCATCGCAATGCCATGTACAATCTTGTATCTTATTAAAGCATATTAAACAACGTAGCATATGATACGTCGTAGCATATTGTATCATATTAAAGCATTTTAGTCACACATTAACTCAAACATTCCGTCGTAGCATATTGTATCATATTAAAGCATTTTGCTATGTAGCATATCATATGTAGCATATCATATGTAGCATGTATATATGTAGCATACGTAGTATACGTACATATATACATGCTACGTAGCATATACGTAGCATATACATACTACGTATACGTAGCATATACATACTACGTATGTACATATATACATGCTACGTATATGCTACATATATACCTATGCTACGTATATGATACAATATGCTACAATATGATACGACCGAAAGCTTTAATAAAAAATATCAAGAAAACAGAGCTCAAGAAATTTACGAGAAAGTATCATTAATTATCGGGAAAAATAAAATCAATAGTTTAACTTACAACAAAAAAGGAAATTGGGTGATGGAACTAAAAAGAAAAGAAGACGCTATACATGTTAGCGAATCAACCATTCAATTATCTGGAAGTAACCAAAACATCAATCTAAAAATACGTTCTGACATAGGGCTACTAATTACGGTTAAATGCGACCCATTAGTCGAAGACCATGATATTCTTTCAGAATTGGATCCATTTATTAGGGAAGTATATTCAATAACACACACAACATATAAATTTGACCGTAATTTAAAAGACGGCCGACGACTATTTCGAGTTAATCCAAAAGTAAAATTAGAGGAGATCCCTCATACCATTGAAATTGGTGGAATCAAAATAGCTTTACACTATGCAGGTAAATCCTTTCTTTGTTCTACATGCCAGTATTCTCATCCGCCTCAACAACGGTGTATTGCTCGAAAACCTACGGAAAAACCAACTGCAGACACTATTCCAAATAAACACATTATTAAAGACAAAAACGAATCGAATGATTTCGTACCTAGTTATCAACTAGCTGAAAATAATAATGAATTGACATCAAAATTATCCGAAAGCAAAGTAACCAAAATTGCTCCTACTGAACCAGCATTTGAAACTGTGAAAAGTAAAAGTCAAAAAAAAGAGGAAAGAAAGATAAAGAAGACCATAAACGAACAAAATGAGTTTAGCGACATAGAATCAGATATGGAAGAAGGCGAAATACGGCAAAACGATAAAAACATTTATAAAAGAAATGCCCCACCACCGACTCCTCAAAAAATTGACCCGAAGAGATTACCAAGAAAAAAAGCGGTATGAGATAATTTTATACTATATTATTGTTATTGTTATTTTTTTCTCTAATTTATCTGGTTTAATCTTTTTATTTTATTTTTTACGAGAAAATTTTTTTTGTAAATGTAAAACATCTGACATTCCATTCCTTTACGCATTTAATTACTCTTACTGTCATACCAATAATTATATCACCACAAACCACAAACATATCATAAAACGTAATAAAACAAAAATGGAAACCGTTAAAATATTCTCCGTAAATATTTGTGGACTTGCTGACATAAACAAGCAAAACATAATTATAAAAAAATTTAAAAAAATGAACTTTGATTTTTTCTTATTGCAAGAAACGCATCTTAATGCACAAAACGCAGAAAATTTTATAAAACTTTGGAATAATCCTGGCTACTATTCTAACGGTACGTCACACACAGGAGGTACTATAACATTAATTAATAAAACAAAGCATAATCTAAAAATAATTGACCATTACGAAGACCACGAAAGTCACTTTAATTACATACATGTAGGAAACGATTATCACAGTTTTTTAATAATAAATGTTTACGGAAAATCCGGTTCAAGTTATGCTGACCAAATCAAAAGGAAAAATTTATTTAAAGAAATAACAAAAACAATCAAAACAAAAATTTTAAATAATATGTCTATCATATTTGGAGGTGATTTTAATATGGTCCTAGATGATATTGATCGATATCCACAAATAAACAGAAAAAAATGTTTGTCAACAAATGATTTTAAAACTTTATTAAAAACTTTAAACATCGAAGACACTTGGCGTATTTTTAATCCACATGCCCAAGAATACACCTATAAATCAACAAACAACGTAACATTCTCTCGACTTGACCGGATATATATAAGTAAACACATGCGCCATTTTACCTCCATTAAACACGAACCAATGACATTTACTGATCATCACAATGCCGTATGTGCGGCGATTTCTATAAATAACATTGATATTGGAAAAGAAGTTTGGATTTTAAATAATAAAAATTTAAAAAAAATAGAATACATTGAAAACATTTCCCAAATTATTAAATCACACGCCTCAATAATTGATCATTCCAAAAATAAAACTACTGACTGGGACCATCTAAAAAAACAAATAAAAATATTTTCACAAAAATTCAGCAAAACGGAAGCTAAAGTAACTCGAATTCAAGAATATAGACTAAAAAAACAATTAAAAAACTCGTTAAAAAAAGCCCATAACAACCCAAAAATGAAAAACTTGAGTGATGCATTAAAAACAAAACTTGAAATGTATGAAAAAAATAGAGCCAAAGGTGCTGAAATCCGAGCAAAGGTTAAATGGCGAACAGAGGGTGAAAAATCGAGCAAATTCTTCTTCCACCTGGAAAAATCAAAAGTTCCTAAACAAGTCATAACATTAATAAAAGACAAAGACGGAATTGAAAAAAGTAACACCAAAGACATCACTAAAGCTTTTGAACATTTCTACCAAAAACTATACAAAGACACTAAAAATGATATCACACTCCAAAAATTCATACTTGATAATTCGGATATTAAAAAAATATCTAAACAACAACAACGATCATTGGACGAACCAATAACATTATCTGAAGTCAAAAACGCATTAACGAATATGAAAAATAACAAATCACCCGGGAATGATGGTTTAACAGTCGAATTTTACAAATCAAACTTTGATACTATTGGTAAAATTTTAGTTAATATTCTAAATGATATCATAAAAAAACACGAGATGTCGGAAACACAAAAACAAGCCATCATAACATGTTTATTTAAAAAAGGCGAAAAAACTGACATTTCCAATTGGAGACCGATATCTCTATTAAACACAGATTACAAAATACTCACCAAAATCATAGCAAACCGACTAGCAAAAATACTCCCAACAATCATACACGAAAACCAAACAGCAAGTGTTCCCCACAGAACGATATATCAAAATCTTGCATATACAAGAGACATAATTTATATAGCTAACAAAATTAATTTAGATGCCTCCATTGTGTCAATAGACCAAATAAAAGCCTTTGACCGTGTGGACAGGAATTTTTTATATGATTGCTTATTTAAATTTGGTTTTAGTGTTGTCTTTATCAATGTAATTAAAACATTATATTATGACATCAGTGCATATCTTAAAATAAACGGTTATTTATCAAACAAAATAAATATATACAGAGGAGTTAGGCAAGGATGTCCCCTTTCCATGATACTATATATAATTCAGGCAGAGGTTTTTGCAGGATTTATTAGGAGAAATCCAGAAATTAAAGGAATCACAATCGACAATAAAGAAACTAAACTGCAACAGTATGCGGATGACACTGTCTTTTTCCTATCGACTGACAACTCAATAATAGCTTTAGGCAACGCTCTAAACATATACAAACGAGGTACAGGAACAAAGTTGAACATTTCCAAATGCCAAGGTCTGTGGCTTGGACGAAACAGATCTATAATAAAAGACAGTTTTCTAAATTTCGTATGGCATGATACTACTCTTAAGAGTCTAGGTGTTAATTTCTCTAATTCTAATCAATATATCAACCGACAATGGAACGAGAGCATAGAAAAATTGGACAAAAAGATAGAAAAGTGGGAAAGACTTAAATTATCGATTAAAGGAAAAGCTCTAATAATCAACCAAACACTACTAAGTGGCCTATGGCATCTTGCTTTCACCCTACCTATACCATGTGACAAAACCATAAAACTATTAGAACGAAAAATCGACAACTTCCTCTGGAATAATAGCTCCATAAAAACACCTAAACAAATTTCCAAACTCCCAATCAATAAAGGCGGTTTAAACATTATCGACGTGAAAAAAAAACTGCAATCGATTCAACTAAGTTGGATTTCCAAATATTTTGATGACAGCAAACAGGGAGCGTGGAAAGATTCAGCCCTTCATATTTTTAATAATTACCGACATGCAAATCAAGGAATTCTTATATTTCTCACCACGCATTCTTCAAACTCATTAAAAACTCTACCCCCCTACTACCGTCAAACAATAAAAACGTGGAGTCATCTCTATAGAAAATTCAACAACCACAAAAATCTTACCATCGAGGAAGTACTAAACCAACCCATATTCTACAATCCATATATAAGACACGAGCGTAAAATCCTTAAACCATCACCAGAATCCACAAACAACAGCATAATCAAGATAGGCGACATTTCAAAAGTATTTGCTAACGGCTTTCTAGAGAGTCAACTCCTCGGTATAAAGCAACACCTTCTAACAAAAATAATAAATTCACTACCACCGAAATGGAAACACCTCATAAATTCTCAAAGCCAAAATTACGATCACAACAAAGCACTAACATCTATTTATCTAAAAAACTCACCCTCTCTCAAATTTATAAACCTCAAACCAAAAAATGTATACACTATCTCCAAAAATGATGCAGAAATAAACCTAACAGGAAAATTTTACAGATGGGCAGACTACTATAAATATAGCATGAGAAACATAACAACAAAAGACTGGTCCCAATTATTTAACTACATCCACAAAAGTAACATCAACAATAAAGCAGACGAAATTAAATACAAACTAATACACTTTGCAATTCCAACCAACTCGATTTTTAAAAAAAGAGGCTTTGTAACAGACGATCTCTGCCCTCAATGTATGAAAAAAACGGAAAACCTTCCCCATATGATGTTTAGATGTGAAAAAGCACAACCACTCATAAAATACACACTCGCTCTTATTCATAAAATCTATCCACATCATCCACCTCTTAGAAATACATTCAAAACTTTACTTTTTCCTTTAACACCTGTAAATAGTTTTTATATTGGAAATTTAATTCTTAACGAACTTTTATATAAATTAGATTGTAATAGAATGAGGTCGTTCCATGAAAAGTCGATGTTTGCTAAAGTGAGTTTGTTAGAGGAATTCCAAAACAAAATCAAAAAGATTTTGTATGAAGAATTCGAAATTTCAAAAATATCAAACAGTAAAGAGTTTTTTCTTTTACAATGTGAAAAAATCTGGAGCGAAGATAACAAAATTAAAATAGATATAAACAACAATCTTTTTCTAAACTAAAACGCCCAGATTATTTTTGGAACTTTTTCGATTATTTTCGAATCTTGCTTTTTATGTTTTTCTTGTTGTTTTTTTTTTTTTTTTTTTTTTTTTTTTTTTTTTTTGTTTTGTTTTTTGATTTTATTTCATTTTCGTTTCTTTTTTTTTGTGTATGTGAGGTCTTCATTTTTTTATATTAAGTATTTAACTCTTGTGAGTTTTATATGTGACTTAGTAGTGGAACAGTGGACCGTCTTATAATTAATGCCATTGTATTCATTATTAATATCTCTACAAGGCAGACGCCGGAGGAAAGAAATAAACTACAATATGATGTGTGACTAAAATCTGCAATCGTTATAATCTAATTTATTTTTACATCATGTTCGTTTAATATATTAATATTGTTGGCACATATGACGACAGTTCAATAGAAATTTTACTTCAAAATTCTTGGTTTAAAGTCAAACTCGACTTGGTTTAAAGTCTAACTCGAAATTGCGTAGACAAAGTTCATGCGGTTAAACAGGGTTAGGGTATAGATATGTTATAAATTTTGAGATTAATTCTGAGACTTGCGTTAAGAAAGTCCATGCGGTAAAATGAGTGATATTGTTACGGTATGTTTGAGTTAGTCTGCTAAATAATAATAAACAATTGATGCGGTAGAAAATCTGTAATCGTTATAAATTAATTTATTTTATTATGTTCTTAAAATCTATTTTAAAATTTTTGGTTTTAAAGTCAAACTCGACTCGCTTTAAATATTTTGTAACTTCTGCAGGTATAGATATGATTTTAGTTTTAGGACGAAACCCGACTAAGTAATTTATATGTACTAAAGCTTCTTCAGTTCTCAGACTTGCGTTAACAAAGTCCTTGCGTAAGTTGAGTAATATTGTAATATTGTTACGGAATGTTTGAGTTAATGTGTGACTAAAATGCTTTAATATGATACAATATGCTACGTATATGATATGCTACATATGATATGCTACATATGATATGCTACATATATACATGCTACGTATATGCTACATATATACCTATGCTACGTATGCTACATATATACATGCTACGTATGTACATATATACATGCTACGTATATGCTACTACGTATACGTGCTACGTATATGCTACTACGTATACTACGTATACGTATACCACCACATTTACACTTATATATATCATCAGTTTTCAAGATACAATCTGATTTCACTACCTTCACAGGTGTATCGTTCCACGAGGTTGATACAATTGTAAGACTGCTGGAATCGTCGTTTATATTTTGATGGTTGCTTGATGCGCTTAAATTTACAGCGTTCTGACTATCGACTAAATCATCAACACATTTCTTTATAACATCTGTTTTACCGATAATTTCTGAATCATTTCCTCTTCCAAACGCATTACTGAGTAATTCACTACTTTCGCTTGACGTATTACGACTCACATTACATGCATCTTGACAGTTTGACTTTATGTTTATAATATCTAACCTATATGTATTATCAGTTTTCGAGATATAGTCTGATTTCACTACCTTCGTAAGTATATCGTTCAACAAAGTTGATACAACACTAACAATATTCTGACTATCAACAAAATCATCAACATAATTCTTCTTAACACTAGTAATATCGGAATAATTTCCATTTTCTGATTCGACATTAATTACACGTAACACATTATTATCACTACTCACGTTACATGCATTTATAATATCAGGCTTAGTCAAATCAGTAATAGGCGGCGCTGATGGTAACACTGTGCTTAATTTAAATGTACTATCTATTATGGTATTGTTTTGTGGAATACTATGTAACCCAGCATTAGATGATACGCAGCCGGATAACGTTAAGCTGTTTAGTGGTGTATTATACACTTCAGAAATATTATTTAACATACTATTTAATAATTCGTAAACGCCTCCAATGCTTCCTTCTTTACCTAAATTATTCGATTGTTGATCGATTACGTTTATAACCGTTTGAGAATATTTTTCTACGCTGTATGGTTTTAACACACCGACATACTCAGTTACGTCAACATCAGATTCAGAAAAGCGTACCGCGTCTATATGTTCATATTTGACTAATGGATATAATACTAATAAACTGATGTTCAAACCGAACACATCACTAACATCATTAACTAGTTTACCATTAGCAGATAATAAAATGGAAACCAAATAAAGCACAACGCTACCATACTGTATTAATTCAATATCGTTTAGAAATACCCTATCTTTTACTATACAAACTTTGTGATCAAGTGTATTATGTAAGAATAAATTATTCAACAAATACATTTTATTCACATGACCAAACGTGGCATAAATATATTTCATTCCTACTATATCGCCGATCTTTCTCAATTCTAATTCTTCACTAACACTAAAATTGCCGTTGTGAGCGTTGATAACATTGTCGTAGATGCACTTAAGAGGATATCTTTCTGGCGCTATTCTGTATACGCAATAAACTCTTTGAACATTATCAACCATATTCACGTCTCTTATAAAAGACCCGTCTGCAAACATTATTACATCATTCGCTTCGAATCCACATATTGGGTTTATAACAACGACATATCCATCTGCTTGGGCTACGTCGGCGGCGTCTAACGATCCGACAACGATTATATATCTAAATGGTTTAGAAAACAACCTGACGAAAACGTTATTTTTACTAGGTAATCTAATATCAGATTGAGTCGCAATCCCGAAACCAATGGTGAATTTCAATGCATACTTTGAGGTATATGTATAAAAACAACTAGGCAAAACGGCTAAATTATAACTATACACACAGTCACGTAGTGAAACAATATCGTAATCAAATATATTTGGAGAAACGACTACACCCACAGAATTGATATCTCCAAAATCACTCGTTGGTGTGTATGACTCACGATATAAAATGTACACATTACGCAAATCGAATCTTGTTTTAGAGGTAACTTTAACGCCGTTTACAAATAATATCACATCATGTTTTTTTATCAATCCTGAGTCATTTTCGACGATATATTTTCCACTGACATATGATATCGTAACATCTTTTAATTGAGTCGTGATGATATGGATGTTATATGGTAACCAACTAACTCTAATATATGCGTATCTTTCACATTCAATAGGACATATTATATCCCCAATTCTCAATTCCCCAATATCCACAGTACTAATCTTATTAACATTGCTAGTATGAGTACCGATTGCTGTAACATAACCTATTTTAAACCAACTTTTATCGTTAAAATTGTAGGTAGGTATTACAAATTGTGGCTCGCAAATATTATCGTAATAAATAAAAAATCGATTACCTGACTGAGGTATATCACAAACATCGGCGATGATATTATTATCAACTGAACACAATATGTATTTGTCTGCAATTACAATATTACCAAATTGTTGATGGTCATACTTCAACGTACCAAAATTACCGATGAACCCTTTATTATTCTTGAATAAACTATAACCGTTATCTGTGACTCCAAATACTGTAAGATCGTCTACCTGTTGAGCATTATGCTTTGTATGAAAACAATCAAACACATGTTTAACGACAGTGTTTAATTTTGATACACTAAAATCTCTCCGGTTGATTAAGTCATTTGGTGCACTCGTTTGCCGCAATACAATATAAACGCTTAGACCTGATGTAAGACAACCGTCGGTTATAATATTACCGTTTTTAAACATTAATATGTCACCTTGTGTCAAACCCCCGGCAGTTGAACCAATATAATAATAACCCCCTCCGTAAACCACATCACAAAAAGTTAAATCACAAGTAATTATATGATACCAATGCGGTAATTTATAAACTCTAATATAACTATACATATCACCAAATTTCCCACATATTATATCTCCCATACACAAATCACTTGGCTCAAATCCAACGGTATCCAACCCTACAATAATCCCTCCGATAGTACCCGAGTGTGTAATAGGTTTTGATTTAGTAATACCCGTAGTGAACCAACGATCTTTATATGGTATTACGATTTTATCTAAATCTTGTAATCTAACTGAAATAGGTTTCTCGCAAACGTCATATTCCATTATTGCTGTACTCAACGATACCTCAGCTGAGTTAATATCACTAAATGGTACTACACGGTTCTCCATGGCTTGCAATAAGGTATTCAAATCTCTATGTTCGTATAAGGGTTTACCAATAATTTTATTAACACAAACCCCTGATGGATACGGATATAAAATGTAATCATCGTACTCTTCCACGATATACGTTGGCAGATCATCTTCAATAAGATCATCATCAGAATAAGATTCTAATGGTGCTGTTGGTTCAGATACATAAAGGGGCCATCTTGATAATAAATAATAATTATCTTTGTATAATATATAGTCAACGCCGCGATAAAATTTAAACCAATATTCATCAGCTGTACACTCAAGACTTGTTCCAATATTACAAACATACTCATCGCCATTAGTAATAGATAATGTATCATCTTTAAATTGAACGGTATGTAATTGATACTGACTACTAAAAAATACCTCGTGATCAGCAATATTTAAATACAATTTAACTGTATTATAATATGATATGGCATATTTATCCCCGTTCTCCTCGAAATCAAGTCCGAATACTTTGCCAAAACTATCATATGTGCTAACCAAGTGCCCGTCGAAATAAAATTTAGCTTTTGCCTCAGATACACAATAGTTATCTTCGATCTTAAATTTAGCACTGTTTATAATTTCGACCATGTTAAATTTGTTAGTCGGATAGCAACTATGACAGTTGATTGTTACATCCCCAATATAATCGTCATCCACATCTCCATGAGTTTCTGTGCAATAATGCTCACCATGAGCCGAATAGTAAGGTCCAATGTGTTCTTTGGTGTCATACATAGTAGGCAGTGGATTCTCATTGAGTATAGCAATATCGTTTTTAGAACACGCTTCAAACTTATGTCTGACGTATGATTCCAAAGATTTAAAACACTTTACGCCAGTATGGAATCTACAATCACTGCATAGATAAGAATTAAATTTAACGTATGAATCCAGCCGTTTCTTATTAAATCTTACAATACAATTTGCGTCTTTAGACTCTACCTGAACGTATCCGTTAAGGGTCTTAATAGCATAACTAGCCTTTCCTACTGGTGGTGAATTTTTGCTAATATAACATGGGCAACAATTAGCAAACTCATACCTATCCCCGCAAGTACCGTGAATTTTATTGTCACATACAGTTCTAGCATATTTACCACAGCAGCAATGTGTATCATAATTAACTATTGGAGTTACGTATTTAACGCCATCGATATACTCGACTTTGTTAGTATTAATCATACGTATAAGAGATGGAGATTTGAACTTGCGTTTAAACGCTATACCCAATGGATACCTAACAATTTCATTCAGACAAACGTGATTCTCTTCAAATTCTTCATGATAACTCAACCCGCAATCACAATCAACCATTTCTTTTAAATGATAAAATCTCCTTTTGATAATAGACGGCTTACCAAAATAATCTGCGTATTCTACATTAGTGTCCAAAATATTAAATATCAATATATTTTCTAACGTTCTATCTAGATATCTGCCGTATGGTAATGGTAATTGATTCTTAACCCAAATTTCTGGTTCTTGCCAATCACAAACAGTGATAGTGTTATTTTTTGCTTCGTCTACACACAAAATAGGTAAACATTCAGTGTCTACGCTCCCAATTGTGTAGTATGATCTAAAAACATGAATAGAATCTCCAATGTATTTAAAGTCTCTAACCCAAATTTCTACATTACTTCTAACACAATTATCTTTAAACAAATATAAAATATTACCCCTGTAAGAAACCAAAATAGCATGTTTAAAGTCAGATGTTATAGTTCTGTCAGTTAATTTGACAGACGAATTATATCTTATTAATCCAATACTTTCAGGCAAACCGTTGTCTATGCCATAATGTTGATATTTACAAAAGTTATAACTAGTCGTAGATATTCTATCATCTATAAATATATTATCCCCATCTTTTGACCAAACATAATTGAATTTATCCTTCAACACAATATTCTTATCCATCACACCGGTATTTAGATTTAATCTTACCTGTTCGCTATGACCAAGTAATGTGATGTTCGGTATCAGGCTGGCAATACAATATGCATAATTATTGAAAGTAAAATCACCAAGTTTTCTCCTAATCATAATAGATTTTTCGATTCTAGGGCACGAACAACCAGATTTTCCTCCGCACATTAAAAAATGTCCTACTCTTCTCCAATAATTAAAATTCAAAATTATTTCATTAACGCATGTACCATAAACTTCACCGGAATACACATCAAGTAAATCTAAGTATACAATATTGACTCTGGTGTAATTTTTAGTTATAGACACTATATAATCGACATTTTGAAAATCTCTATCGTTTATTATAATTACTCTATCGAACCAGCCGACGAAAGGAGAACTTGCCGGCATAAGTACTGGATAATCATCATCGTTACTAACAAACGTAACAGGATAAATATCTGGTAGACTTAACAAAAACTCATCGTGCAAATACACGATCATATTTTTGCTAGCAAATTTATGAGCGGTAGCTCTAATAACCGTATTGCTAGGCAAATATACATCGTGTCTTTTCCTCTTTGATTGTATATAATTACCCATACAATTTGCTTGCCTGTCATTAAAATAAATGATATCATTTATACTCACAGTTTTCCTAGAAAGACTACTCCATCTTAATAAAAAAAATTGCTTTGCACCGTATGCAAATGCATCCACCCAAGCGAATCGGCCATCATATTCTAAATTGACAATTTTATTACTCCGCTTAAGTTTTTCATGTGAGTTGATAATTCTGCGAAAAGCATCAATACACTTCATATCTGCTAATACCATACCCGGGTGAGGTGTGTTATTTTGAACATTTAAACCATTAACTGTAACGTATGAACGTAACCCCATCATTATGGTAGCATCTATCTTATCGTCACTCTTTTCGTCAAATCCTCTGTGCAATGCAAGCGGCATAGCACTTTTTATCAAAAAACCTATCTTAATACAGGCTTGTTCCAAGCCTAATAATGTGTTATCCAATGAATAAAATAGGTCAGCGTCACTAACGGTATAAAACGCGTAGGTACTTGGGTTTAATTTTACATTCTTCACTTTACCAACAACTAATCTGAACAGATAGTATCCCAAGTAATCAAATATCACTTCAAAATTAACTGCGTATGTCATATCTTCAAAATTAAAAGTAAACTCTTGCGGCAATATCCAGGAGGACCATACGCTATACTTATGTTTGTATATGGTCTCACCTATATGACAAACAACGTCGTCGCAATACTTACCATTAAACGTATTATCGTTATGGAATTCCCAAGGCTTGTCTTCATTTTTAAGCCATTGACTCGCCGTATAGCATTTTGTCTGAGTTGTATTCTTTAATCTGAGTGTATTATCTCCTATAACTGCAAGATGATTAGCCGCGTCGCTAAATAATGATCTTGCAATAACTACCTTCAATTCTGGTATAGTTAATACAGCTGCGTCTTGAATTAAGGCGGGATGTAACATAGAAATGTAAGCAACTTTACATCCGGACCTGATCATACTTTCTATTACGTGTTCAGAAGTAATATCATAACAAGAATCTATACCCATCATAGCATCGCAATGCCATGTTACAATCTTGTATCTTATTAAAGCATATTAAACAACGTAGCATATGATACGTCGTAGCATATTGTATCATATTAAAGCATTTTAGTCACACATTAACTCAAACATTCCGTCGTAGCATATTGTATCATATTAAAGCATTTTGCTATGTAGCATATCATATGTAGCATATCATATGTAGCATGTATATATGTAGCATACGTAGTATACGTACATATATACATGCTACGTAGCATATACGTAGCATATACATACTACGTATACGTAGCATATACATACTACGTATGTACATATATACATGCTACGTATATGCTACATATATACCTATGCTACGTATATGATACAATATGCTACAATATGATACGACCGAAAGCTTTAATAAAAAATATCAAGAAAACAGAGCTCAAGAAATTTACGAGAAAGTATTATTAATTATCGGGAAAAATAAAATCAATAGTTTAACTTACAACAAAAAAGGAAATTGGGTGATGGAACTAAAAAGAAAAGAAGACGCTATACATGTTAGCGAATCAACCATTCAATTATCTGGAAGTAACCAAAACATCAATCTAAAAATACGTTCTGACATAGGGCTACTAATTACGGTTAAATGCGACCCATTAGTCGAAGACCATGATATTCTTTCAGAATTGGATCCATTTATTAGGGAAGTATATTCAATAACACACACAACATATAAATTTGACCGTAATTTAAAAGACGGCCGACGACTATTTCGAGTTAATCCAAAAGTAAAATTAGAGGAGATCCCTCATACCATTGAAATTGGTGGAATCAAAATAGCTTTACACTATGCAGGTAAATCCTTTCTTTGTTCTACATGCCAGTATTCTCATCCGCCTCAACAACGGTGTATTGCTCGAAAACCTACGGAAAAACCAACTGCAGACACTATTCCAAATAAACACATTATTAAAGACAAAAACGAATCGAATGATTTCGTACCTAGTTATCAACTAGCTGAAAATAATAATGAATTGACATCAAAATTATCCGAAAGCAAAGTAACCAAAATTGCTCCTACTGAACCAGCATTTGAAACTGTGAAAAGTAAAAGTCAAAAAAAAGAGGAAAGAAAGATAAAGAAGACCATAAACGAACAAAATGAGTTTAGCGACATAGAATCAGATATGGAAGAAGGCGAAATACGGCAAAACGATAAAAACATTTATAAAAGAAATGCCCCACCACCGACTCCTCAAAAAATTGACCCGAAGAGATTACCAAGAAAAAAAAGCGGTATGAGATAATTTTATACTATATTATTGTTATTGTTATTTTTTTCTCTAATTTATCTGGTTTAATCTTTTTATTTTATTTTTTACGAGAAAATTTTTTTTGTAAATGTAAAACATCTGACATTCCATTCCTTTACGCATTTAATTACTCTTACTGTAGCATACCAATAATTATATCACCACAAACCACAAACATATCATAAAACGTAATAAAACAAAAATGGAAACCGTTAAAATATTCTCCGTAAATATTTGTGGACTTGCTGACATAAACAAGCAAAACATAATTATAAAAAAATTTAAAAAAATGAACTTTGATTTTTTCTTATTGCAAGAAACGCATCTTAATGCACAAAACGCAGAAAATTTTATAAAACTTTGGAATAATCCTGGCTACTATTCTAACGGTACGTCACACACAGGAGGTACTATAACATTAATTAATAAAACAAAGCATAATCTAAAAATAATTGACCATTACGAAGACCACGAAAGTCACTTTAATTACATACATGTAGGAAACGATTATCACAGTTTTTTAATAATAAATGTTTACGGAAAATCCGGTTCAAGTTATGCTGACCAAATCAAAAGGAAAAATTTATTTAAAGAAATAACAAAAACAATCAAAACAAAAATTTTAAATAATATGTCTATCATATTTGGAGGTTGATTTTAATATGGTCCTAGATGATATTGATCGATATCCACAAATAAACAGAAAAAAATGTTTGTCAACAAATGATTTTAAAACTTTATTAAAAACTTTAAACATCGAAGACACTTGGCGTATTTTTAATCCACATGCCCAAGAATACACCTATAAATCAACAAACAACGTAACATTCTCTCGACTTGACCGGATATATATAAGTAAACACATGCGCCATTTTACCTCCATTAAACACGAACCAATGACATTTACTGATCATCACAATGCCGTATGTGCGGCGATTTCTATAAATAACATTGATATTGGAAAAGAAGTTTGGATTTTAAATAATAAAAATTAAAAAAAAATAGAATACATTGAAAACATTTCCCAAATTATTAAATCACACGCCTCAATAATTGATCATTCCAAAAATAAAACTACTGACTGGGACCATCTAAAAAAACAAATAAAAATATTTTCACAAAAATTCAGCAAAACGGAAGCTAAAGTAACTCGAATTCAAGAATATAGACTAAAAAAACAATTAAAAAACTCGTTAAAAAAAGCCCATAACAACCCAAAAATGAAAAACTTGAGTGATGCATTAAAAACAAAACTTGAAATGTATGAAAAAAATAGAGCCAAAGGTGCTGAAATCCGAGCAAAGGTTAAATGGCAAGCGAGGGTAAAAATCGAGCGAATTCTTCTTCCACCTGGAAAAATCAAAAGTTCCTAAACAAGTCATAACATTAATAAAAGACAAAGACGGAATTGAAAAAAGTAACACCAAAGACATCACTAAAGCTTTTGAACATTTCTACCAAAAACTATACAAAGACACTAAAAATGATATCACACTCCAAAAATTCATACTTGATAATTCGGATATTAAAAAAATATCTAAACAACAACAACGATCATTGGACGAACCAATAACATTATCTGAAGTCAAAAACGCATTAACGAATATGAAAAATAACAAATCACCCGGGAATGATGGTTTAACAGTCGAATTTTACAAATCAAACTTTGATACTATTGGTAAAATTTTAGTTAATATTCTAAATGATATCATAAAAAAACACGAGATGTCGGAAACACAAAAACAAGCCATCATAACATGTTTATTTAAAAAAGGCGAAAAAACTGACATTTCCAATTGGAGACCGATATCTCTATTAAACACAGATTACAAAATACTCACCAAAATCATAGCAAACCGACTAGCAAAAATACTCCCAACAATCATACACGAAAACCAAACAGCAAGTGTTCCCCACAGAACGATATATCAAAATCTTGCATATACAAGAGACATAATTTATATAGCTAACAAAATTAATTTAGATGCCTCCATTGTGTCAATAGACCAAATAAAAGCCTTTGACCGTGTGGACAGGAATTTTTTATATGATTGCTTATTTAAATTTGGTTTTAGTGTTGTCTTTATCAATGTAATTAAAACATTATATTATGACATCAGTGCATATCTTAAAATAAACGGTTATTTATCAAACAAAATAAATATATACAGAGGAGTTAGGCAAGGATGTCCCCTTTCCATGATACTATATAAATTCAGGCAGAGGTTTTAGGATTTATTAGGAGAAATCCAGAAATTAAAGGAATCACAATCGACAATAAAGAAACTAAACTGCAACAGTATGCGGATGACACTACACTTTTCCTATCGACTGACAACTCAATAATAGCTTTAGGCAACAACTCTGCAAACATATACAAACGAGGAACAGGAACAAAGTTGAACATTTCCAAATGCCAAGGTCTGTGGCTTGGACGAAACAGATCTATAATAAAAGACAGTTTTCTAAATTTCGTATGGCATGATACTACTCTTAAGAGTCTAGGTGTTAATTTCTCTAATTCTAATCAATATATCAACCGACAATGGAACGAGAGCATAGAAAAATTGGACAAAAAGATAGAAAAGTGGGAAAGACTTAAATTATCGATTAAAGGAAAAGCTCTAATAATCAACCAAACACTACTAAGTGGCCTATGGCATCTTGCTTTCACCCTACCTATACCATGTGACAAAACCATAAAAACTCCAACGAAAAATCGACAACTTCCTCTGGAATAATAGCTCCATAAAAACACCTAAACAAATTTCCAAACTCCCAATCAATAAAGGCGGTTTAAACATTATCGACGTGAAAAAAAAACTGCAATCGATTCAACTAAGTTGGATTTCCAAATATTTTGATGACAGCAAACAGGACGTGGAAGGACTGACCCTTCATATTTTTAATAATTACCGACATGCAAATCAAGGAATTCTTATATTTCTCACCACGCATTCTTCAAACTCATTAAAAACTCTACCCCCCTACTACCGTCAAACAATAAAAACGTGGAGTCATCTCTATAGAAAATTCAACAACCACAAAAATCTTACCATCGAGGAAGTACTAAACCAACCCATATTCTACAATCCATATATAAGACACGAGCGTAAAATCCTTAAACCATCACCAGAATCCACAAACAACAGCATAATCAAGATAGGCGACATTTCAAAAGTATTTGCTAACGGCTTTCTAGAGAGTCAACTCCTCGGTATAAAGCAACACCTTCTAACAAAAATAATAAATTCACTACCACCGAAATGGAAACACCTCATAAATTCTCAAAGCCAAAATTACGATCACAACAAAGCACTAACATCTATTTATCTAAAAAACTCACCCTCTCTCAAATTTATAAACCTCAAACCAAAAAATGTATACACTATCTCCAAAAATGATGCAGAAATAAACCTAACAGGAAAATTTTACAGATGGGCAGACTACTATAAATATAGCATGAGAAACATAACAACAAAAGACTGGTCCCAATTATTTAACTACATCCACAAAAGTAACATCAACAATAAAGCAGACGAAATTAAATACAAACTAATACACTTTGCAATTCCAACCAACTCGATTTTTAAAAAAAGAGGCTTTGTAACAGACGATCTCTGCCCTCAATGTATGAAAAAAACAAAAATCTTCCCCCATATGATGTTTAGATGTGAAAAAGCACAACCACTCATAAAATACACACTCGCTCTTATTCATAAAATCTATCCACATCATCCACCTCTTAGAAATACATTCAAAACTTTACTTTTTCCTTTAACACCTGTAAATAGTTTTTATATTGGAAATTTAATTCTTAACGAACTTTTATATAAATTAGATTGTAATAGAATGAGGTCGTTCCATGAAAAGTCGATGTTTGCTAAAGTGAGTTTGTTAGAGGAATTCCAAAACAAAATCAAAAAGATTTTGTATGAAGAATTCGAAATTTCAAAAATATCAAACAGTAAAGAGTTTTTTCTTTTACAATGTGAAAAAATCTGGAGCGAAGATAACAAAATTAAAATAGATATAAACAACAATCTTTTTCTAAACTAAAACGCCCAGATTATTTTTGGAACTTTTTCGATTATTTTCGAATCTTGCTTTTTATGTTTTTCTTGTTGTTTTTTTTTTTTTTTTGTTTGTTTTGTTTTTTGATTTTATTTCATTTTCGTTTCTTTTTTTTTGTGTATGTGAGGTCTTCATTTTTTTATATTAAGTATTTAACTCTTGTGAGTTTTATATGTGACTTAGTAGTGGAACAGTGGACCGTCTTATAATTAATGCCATTGTATTCATTATTAATATCTCTACAAGGCAGACGCCGGAGGAAAGAAATAAACTACAATATGATGTGTGACTAAAATCTGCAATCGTTATAATCTAATTTATTTTTACATCATGTTCGTTTAATATATTAATATTGTTGGCACATATGACGACAGTTCAATAGAAATTTTACTTCAAAATTCTTGGTTTAAAGTCAAACTCGACTTGGTTTAAAGTCTAACTCGAAATTGCGTAGACAAAGTTCATGCGGTTAAACAGGGTTAGGGTATAGATATGTTATAAATATTGAGATTAATTCTGAGACTTGCGTTAAGAAAGTCCATGCGGTAAAATGAGTGATATTGTTACGGTATGTTTGAGTTAGTCTGCTAAATAATAATAAACAATTGATGCGGTAGAAAATCTGTAATCGTTATAAATTAATTTATTTTATTATGTTCTTAAAATCTATTTTAAAATTTTTGGTTTTAAAGTCAAACTCGACTCGCTTTAAATATTTTGTAACTAAAAATTTTATTATTGTTTGTTTATTAAAAAACATGGATAGAATTAAAAATAATAGTTTATCCGACTTTATACCTAAAGGTTATATAATAGGTTACAGATTTGGTCTAATGAGCGACGAAGATATTAAAAATAAAGCAGTTATTAAAATAACTTCTAGCGCTAACACGACCCAAGAGAAAACTCCTCATCCACACGGTCCAAGAAGTCAATTTCTTGGGACCGACTCTAGTAGATATAAGTGCTTAACTTGTAATCAATCTAAGGAGCATTGTTTTTCATTCGTTGATAGGCGCGTCTTTAAAAATCATAAATAATGGATATGAGTTCTAATTTAAAAAAGTGCAAAGAGTGCTTAAATATTATAATAAAGGATGAGGACAATCAAGATGTTTGTTCTTGTTATCCAGAATATTTACAAACTGTGTTAAATAAAAATTTATATAATCTATTTAAAAACAACATCACGTGTGTAAAATGTAATGAAGAATACTATTATACAAACAAGGAAGTATTTTGTCATTGTGATACCATTATAGACACTATATACAATTAAAAATATATATACATTTAAAAAGAATTGTAAAATTTAATTTTTTTTGTTTTTCAATTAAACCCATTTATGTGTTTAAATTTCTAAGATAGTAAAGAAAATTATTTTTTTAATGATCACCAACCATAATCATCTTTTCCTCTCGAAGAAGAATAACCACCATTAAAGTATTCGTCTACTCTTTTACATGATTCATGGTAACCATCAGGATAGCCAAAAAGATTTTCAACGTGACTACTAGGTTGATGTTTGCTTGTGAAAAATTCATCTACTTTTTTACATGATTCATGATAGCCAGGAGGATAGCCGAAAAGATTTTCAACGTGACTACTAGGTTGATGTTTGCTTGTGAAAAATTCATCTACTTTTTTACATGGTTCATGGTAACCATCAGGATATCCGAAAAGATTTTCATCGTGATTACTACATCCATAGTTTTGCGATTTAGATGATCTAGATAATAGATGCTTAGATGATTCTGCTTTATCTATGTTGTCCATTATCCTCCTTTATATGTTATCTCTACTTTCGGACATTGCTGTAAAATCGGGCAACCTGTTCTTTTTTCCTTGATATTTAATCATAGGGCATGTTATCCCTTTACAGGCCGCCATTATCTCTTTGTCACTTAAAGACATGACCCTTTCGACACCATCAAGCAGATAAACAAAATCATTAATTGTAACGCTTATGATTGCGCCTCCAGCAAAAGTATAAATATGATTGTGATCATAAAAATTTCTCTGCAGAAACAAAGAATGCATTAATGTAAGATCGTCTGAGGGACAACGCTTTGATTTGATCGAATCATCACTGGAGATTTTCTGGCTACGATCTTTTATGTATTTTTCTACCTTCATTTGTTCATTAAAATCATCGACATCAACAATAAAAGCTTTAGGAAAATTTTCTTCATTAAAATCACCATACGATGGTAAATCAATCTCGTAACATCCATTTACTCTTTGATCATTTATTTCATCATCAATATCATCTATAGTTTTTTTAATTACACGCGGTGTAAATGCGGAAACTGTTAATTCACCATTATTGCTTTCCTTTTCTTTATTTGCTCTTCTACCCATTATTTGCCCGACTATATCTTTCTCTATTAATGTTACTTTTGTGTGCGTAAATAGAGACGATGCAGTGCGCAAATCTGTGTAAAGAGAGTGTACATTTTTCAATGAAATTAAATATTTCAAAAAAAATATATTATATTTAACTATATTAGCGCGCCCGGTTAGCTACAATCTCTGGGATTCTTAACACCCTCGGTTACATAAAATTCGCCAAATTTTTCTATTTTGTTTGGCCACTTTCCATCTTGCGAGTAGATATTTGGTATATTATTTAATATCGAGCTATCACTAGTGCCGTGGCATTTGCGGCAAAGAGCTCCATTACTGCATTCAGCAGCTGTTTCTCAGCATATAAATAATCAGTTGTATATGTGTTTGGACACAAAATTCTTTTGCCTTCGCTATTTATTAGCGGCGTAATGTTGCCGCATTTCTTTTTCACGACTACTTTTTTGTTGAGAACATAGAGATAGTAGCCAACAAATAAAATAGCCAGACCTATCAAGAATAATATAATACTCATAGTTTTAAATTATAGAATAAAAATATATATCAACTTTACTTAAGCGCAAAAAACAAAAACAAATATGATGTCTTTATTTAATATATGAACTAATAAGAAATATATATTTGCTCCTGCGCTAAATTATTTATTTTTTTCTTTGTTTGATTTCCGCTAATAATACGCTTTATGCAAAAAATTTTATTATTGTTTGTTTATTAAAAAACATGGATAGAATTAAAAATAATAGTTTATCCGACTTTATACCTAAAGGTTATATAATAGGTTACAGATTTGGTCTAATGAGCGACGAAGATATTAAAAATAAAGCAGTTATTAAAATAACTTCTAGCGCTAACACGACCCAAGAGAAAACTCCTCATCCACACGGTCCAAGAAGTCAATTTCTTGGGACCGACTCTAGTAGATATAAGTGCTTAACTTGCAATCAATCTAAGGAGCATTGTTTTTCATTCGTTGATAGGCGCGTCTTTAAAAATCATAAATAATGGATATGAGTTCTAATTTAAAAAAGTGCAAAGAGTGCTTAAATATTATAATAAAGGATGAGGACAATCAAGATGTTTGTTCTTGTTATCCAGAATATTTACAAACTGTGTTAAATAAAAATTTATATAATCTATTTAAAAACAACATCACGTGTGTAAAATGTAATGAAGAATACTATTATACAAAAACAGGGGAATTATTTTGTCATTGTGATACCATTATAGACACTATATACAATTAAAAATATATATACATTTAAAAAGAATTGTAAAATTTAATTTTTTTTGTTTTTCAATTAAACCCATTTATGTGTTTAAATTTCTAAGATAGTAAAGAAAATTATTTTTTTAATGATCACCAACCATAATCATCTTTTCCTCTCGAAGAAGAATAACCACCATTAAAGTATTCGTCTACTCTTTTACATGATTCATGGTAACCATCAGGATAGCCAAAAAGATTTTCAACGTGACTACTAGGTTGATGTTTGCTTGTGAAAAATTCATCTACTTTTTTACATGATTCATGATAGCCAGGAGGATAGCCGAAAAGATTTTCAACGTGACTACTAGGTTGATGTTTGCTTGTGAAAAATTCATCTACTTTTTTACATGGTTCATGGTAACCATCAGGATATCCGAAAAGATTTTCATCGTGATTACTACATCCATAGTTTTGCGATTTAGATGATCTAGATAATAGATGCTTAGATGATTCTGCTTTATCTATGTTGTCCATTATCCTCCTTTTTATGTTATATTCTACTTTCGGACATTGCTGTAAAATCGGGCAACCTGTTCTTTTTTCCTTGATATTTAATCATAGGGCATGTTATCCCTTTACAGGCCGCCATTATCTCTTTGTCACTTAAAGACATGACCCTTTCGACACCATCAAGCAGATAAACAAAATCATTAATTGTAACGCTTATGATTGCGCCTCCAGCAAAAGTATAAATATGATTGTGATCATAAAAATTTCTCTGCAGAAACAAAGAATGCATTAATGTAAGATCGTCTGAGGGACAACGCTTTGATTTGATCGAATCATCACTGGAGATTTTCTGGCTACGATCTTTTATGTATTTTTCTACCTTCATTTGTTCATTAAAATCATCGACATCAACAATAAAAGCTTTAGGAAAATTTTCTTCATTAAAATCACCATACGATGGTAAATCAATCTCGTAACATCCATTTACTCTTTGATCATTTATTTCATCATCAATATCATCTATAGTTTTTTTAATTACACGCGGTGTAAATGCGGAAACTGTTAATTCACCATTATTGCTTTCCTTTTCTGTATTTGCTCTTCTACCCATTATTTGCCCGACTATATCTTTCTCTATTAATGTTACTTTTGTGTGCGTAAATAGAGACGATGCAGTGCGCAAATCTGTGTAAAGAGAGTGTACATTTTTCAATGAAATTAAATATTTCAAAAAAAATATATTATATTTAACTATATTAGCGCGCCCGGTTAGCTACAATCTCTAGATATTTCAACACCCTCGGTTACATAAAATTCGCCAAATTTTTCTATTTTGTTTGGCCACTTTCCATCTTGCGAGTAGATATTTGGTATATTATTTAATATCGAGCTATCACTAGTGCCGTGGCATTTCCGGCAAAGAGCTCCATTACTGCATTCAGCAGCTGTTTCTACAGCATATAAATAATCAGTTGTATATGTGTTTGGACACAAAATTCTTTTGCCTTCGCTATTTATTAGCGGCGTAATGTTGCCGCATTTCTTTTTCACGACTACTTTTTTGTTGAGAACATAGAGATAGACCAGAGATAGACCAATAGCCAGACCTATCAAGAATAATATAATACTCATAGTTTTAAATTATAGAATAAAAATATATATCAACTTTACTTAAGCGCAAAAAACAAAAACAAATATGATGTCTTTATTTAATATATGAACTAATAAGAAATATATATATGCTCCTGCGCTATATTATTTATTTTTTTCTTTGTTTGATTTCCGCTAATAATACGCTTTATGCAAAAAATTTTATTATTGTTTGTTTATTAAAAAACATGGATAGAATTAAAAATAATAGTTTATCCGACTTTATACCTAAAGGTTATATAATAGGTTACAGATTTGGTCTAATGAGCGACGAAGATATTAAAAATAAAGCAGTTATTAAAATAACTTCTAGCGCTAACACGACCCAAGAGAAAACTCCTCATCCACACGGTCCAAGAAGTCAATTTCTTGGGACCGACTCTAGTAGATATAACTGCTTAACTTGTAATCAATCTAAGGAGCATTGTTTTTCATTCGTTGATAGGCGCGTCTTTAAAAATCATAAATAATGGATATGAGTTCTAATTTAAAAAAGTGCAAAGAGTGCTTAAATATTATAATAAAGGATGAGGACAATCAAGATGTTTGTTCTTGTTATCCAGAATATTTACAAACTGTGTTAAATAAAAATTTATATAATCTATTTAAAAACAACATCACGTGTGTAAAATGTAATGAAGAATACTGTATCAAAAACAGGGGAATTATTCTGTCATTGTGATATCATTATAGACACTATATACAATTAAAAATATATATACATTTAAAAAGAATTGTAAAATTTAATTTTTTTTGTTTTTCAATTGAACCATTTTATGTGTTTAAATTTCTAAGATAGTAAAGAAAATGATTTTTTTAATGATCACCAACCATAATCATCTTTTCCTCTCGAAGAAGAATAACCACCCGTCTACTCTTTTACATGATTCATGGTAACCATCAGGATAGCCGAAAAGATTTTCAATGTGACTACTAGGTTGATGTTTGCTTGTGAAAAATTCATCTACTTTTTTACATGATTCATGATAGCCAGGAGGATAGCCGAAAAGATTTTCAACGTGACTACTAGGTTGATGTTTGCTTGTGAAAAATTCATCTACTTTTTTACATGATTCATGGTAACCATCAGGATATCCGAAAAGATTTTCATCGTGATTACTACATCCATAGTTTTGCGATTTAGATGATCTAGATATTAGATGCTTAGATGATTCTGCTTTATCTATGTTGTCCATTATCCTCCTTTTTATGTTATATTCTACTTGTTCCTGCATACTTTCGGACATTGCTGTAAAATCGGGCAACCTGTTCTTTTTTCCTTGATATTTAATCATAGGGCATGTTATCCCTTTACAGGCCGCCATTATCTCTTTGTCACTTAAAGACATGACCCTTTCGACACCATCAAGCAGATAAACAAAATCATTAATTGTAACGCTTATGATTGCGCCTCCAGCAAAAGTATAAATATGATTGTGATCATACAAATTTCTCTGCAGAAACAAAGAATGCATTAATGTAAGATCGTCTGAGGGACAACGCTTTGATTTGATCGAATCATCACTGGAGATTTTCTGGCTACGATCTTTTATGTATTTTTCTACCTTCATTTGTTCATTAAAACCATCGACATCAACAATAAAAGCTTTAGGAAAATTTTCTTCATTAAAATCACCATACGATGGTAAATCAATCTCGTAACATCCATTTACTCTTTGATCATTTATTTCATCATCAATATCATCTATAGTTTTTTTAATTACACGCGGTGTAAATGCGAAACTGTTAATTCACCATTATTGCTTTCCTTTTCTTTATTTGCTCTTCTACCCATTATTTGCCCGACTATATCTTTCTCTATTAATGTTACTTTTGTGTGCGTAAATAGAGACGATGCAGAATCTGTGTAAAGAGAGTGTACATTTTTCAATGAAATTAAATATTTCAAAAAAAATATATTATATTTAACTATATTAGCGCCGTTAGCTACAATCTCTAGATATTTCAACACCCTCGGTTACATAAAATTCGCCAAATTTTTCTATTTTGTTTGGCCACTTTCCATCTTGCGAGTAGATATTTGGTATATTATTTAATATCGAGCTATCACTAGTGCAGTGGCATTTGCGGCAAAGAGCTCCATTACTGCATTCAGCAGCTGTTTCTACAGCATATAAATAATCAGTTGTATATGTGTTTGGACACAAAATTCTTTTGCCTTCGCTATTTATTAGCGGCGTAATGTTGCCGCATTTCTTTTTCACGACTACTTTTTTGTTGAGAACATAGAGATAGTAGCCAACAAATAAAATAGCCAGACCTATCAAGAATAATATAATACTCATAGTTTTAAATTATAGAATAAAAATATATATCAACTTTACTTAAGCGCAAAAAACAAAAACAAATATGATGTCTTTATTTAATATATGAACTAATAAGAAATATATATTTGCTCCTGCGCTAAATTATTTATTTTTTTCTTTTGTTTGATTTCCGCTAATAATACGCTTTATGCAAAAAATTTTATTATTGTTTGTTTATTAAAAAACATGGATAGAATTAAAAATAATAGTTTATCCGACTTTATACCTAAAGGTTATATAATAGGTTACAGATTTGGTCTAATGAGCGACGAAGATATTAAAAATAAAGCAGTTATTAAAATAACTTCTAGCGCTAACACAACCCAAGAGAAAACTCCTCATCCACACGGTCCAAGAAGTCAATTTCTTGGGACCGACTCTAGTAGATATAAGTGCTTAACTTGTAATCAATCTAAGGAGCATTGTAGAGTCGGCCATGATGGATATATAGAAACATTTGCGCATTTTAGCCCGCATAAAAATATAATGATGATAACAAAGAAAGTTATATCTATATTATGCGTTAATAATAAATGTAATAAAGTTATTTTTTCCACTGAGAAGCTAGATTATGAGAAGAAAAATATTCACTTGAAAAAGAAAGACCTGCTAACTCATATATATGAAATAGCAAAGCAAGAAAAAGGTGTATGTCATCATTGCAAAACGCCAGTAAGAATAGCTGAAGACAACAAAATGTTTCCTATGATATTTAAATATGTTCTTAACAATAATAACAAATATGATTTATATCCTTATATGGTTTATGATACTCTGACGCGCACATCTGAGCATGAATTTAAGAAGTATTTTCCTAATATTCCGCGCCCCAAAGAATTATGTAATACTCTTTACACTTATAAGCGGAATACCAATGCGCCTGGATTCTATATCTGCTATTACTAATAAACCTGAGCCAAATGAAGTTACAACAGCTTATAATTTGCTGCTAAAGTTAACAGCCAATGCGGCAAAGATTTTAGATTGTCGTCAACTTAAGAATTAACAGAAGATATAAAGAAAAATCAAGATGCTGTTTTATATCTAATATATTCTATAGTGAATGGTAAAGTTAATATTGGGCAAGATTATGCTAAAAATGATACAATAAAAAGTATAATATCTTTCATAGATAGAAAATCCACTGAAGGAGGAATAGCAAATATATCAGGTAAAGATGGGCCAGTTAGAGGAGGAATTTTAGCGAAAAGAATACAGAATATAGGAAGGTTAGTAGCGACTTGCGATAATACGCTCGAATTTTCCACTATTATGATTCCCGAAAATTTGCTGAAAAATTTGTATACAATAGAAACATATAATGAATTCAACATTAAAAGATTAAATGCTTTTTACGTTAATGGCGCCAAATATCCTGGAGCCGAATATATAATACGCGCTTCTGATAATAGCAAATTATATTGTGACGAAGTTAATAAAACTTATGTGCCGCAAGTAGGTGATATTATAAAAAGAAATGTTTTTAGCGGCGATTTAGTTATTGTTGGGCGCGCCCCAACTCTTATGCCATATAATGTATCTGCTTATAAAATATCAGACAAATTAAATGAATCTGGTGAATCGATATGTATAAAATCTTCTGAATATAAAAAATTCAAAGATGGTGACTTCGATGGCGATGAAAGTTCAGTGATAGCGCCGCGTGATATGAATGGTGTTGCTGAGTTGTCATTATTAATGAAAACAGAGAATATAATTACTACAGTCAAAAACGGATTGAATGTCATTTGTTGATAGGCGCGTCTTTATTAACTCAAGATACTAATATAAGTATAAATAAATTAAATTGGCTAATTAATTCAATACCTGGCGTCTACAATCATCTTTTCCTCTCGAAGAAGAATAACCACCATTAAAGTATTCGTCTACTCTTTTACATGATTCATGGTAACCATCAGGATATCCGAAAAGATTTTCATCGTGATTACTACATCCATAGTTTTGCGATTTAGATGATCTAGATAATAGATGCTTAGATGATTCTGCTTTATCTATGTTGTCCATTATCCTCCTTTTTATGTTATATTCTACTTGTTCCTGCATACTTTCGGACATTGCTGTAAAATCGGGCAACCTGTTCTTTTTTCCTTGATATTTAATCATAGGGCATGTTATCCCTTTACAGGCCGCCATTATCTCTTTGTCACTTAAAGACATGACCCTTTCGACACCATCAAGCAGATAAACAAAATCATTAATTGTAACGCTTATGATTGCGCCTCCAGCAAAAGTATAAATATGATTGTGATCATAAAAATTTCTCTGCAGAAACAAAGAATGCATTAATGTAAGATCGTCTGAGGGACAACGCTTTGATTTGATCGAATCATCACTGGAGATTTTCTGCCTACGATCTTTTATGTACTTTTCTACCTTCATTTGTTCATTAAAATCATCGACATCAACAATAAAAGCTTTAGGAAAATTTTCTTCATTAAAATCACCATACGATGGTAAATCAATCTCGTAACATCCATTTACTCTTTGATCATTTATTTCATCATCAATATCATCTATAGTTTTTTTAATTACACGCGGTGTAAATGCGGAAACTGTTAATTCACCATTATTGCTTTCCTTTTCTTTATTTGCTCTTCTACCCATTATTTGCCCGACTATATCTTTCTCTATTAATGTTACTTTTGTGTGCGTAAATAGAGACGATGCAGTGCGCAAATCTGTGTAAAGAGAGTGTACATTTTTCAATGAAATTAAATATTTCAAAAAAAATATATTATATTTAACTATATTAGCGCGCCCGGTTAGCTACAATCTCTAGATATTTCAACACCCTCGGTTACATAAAATTCGCCAAATTTTTCTATTTTGTTTGGCCACTTTCCATCTTGCGAGTAGATATTTGGTATATTATTTAATATCGAGCTATCACTAGTGCCGTGGCATTTGCGGCAAAGAGCTCCATTACTGCATTCAGCAGCTGTTTCTCAGCATATAAATAATCAGTTGTATATGTGTTTGGACACAAAATTCTTTTGCCTTCGCTATTTATTAGCGGCGTAATGTTGCCGCATTTCTTTTTCACGACTACTTTTTTGTTGAGAACATAGAGATAGTAGCCAACAAATAAAATAGCCAGACCTATCAAGAATAATATAATACTCATAGTTTTAAATTATAGAATAAAAATATATATCAACTTTACTTAAGCGCAAAAAACAAAAACAAATATGATGTCTTTATTTAATATATGAACTAATAAGAAATATATATATGCTCCTGCGCTAAATTATTTATTTTTTTCTTTGTTTGATTTCCGCTAATAATACGCTTTATGCAAAAAATTTTATTATTGTTTGTTTATTAAAAAACATGGATAGAATTAAAAATAATAGTTTATCCGACTTTATACCTAAAGGTTATATAATAGGTTACAGATTTGGTCTAATGAGCGACGAAGATATTAAAAATAAAGCAGTTATTAAAATAACTTCTGGTTGACACGACCCAAGAGAAAACTCCTCCCACACGGTCCAAGAAGTCAATTTCTTGGGACCGACTCTAGTAGATATAAGTGCTTAACTTGTAATCAATCTAAGAAGCATTGTTTTTCATTCGTTGATAGGCGCGTCTTTAAAAATCATAAATAATGGATATGAGTTCTAATTTAAAAAAGTGCAAAGAGTGCTTAAATATTATAATAAAGGATGAGGACAATCAAGATGTTTGTTCTTGTTATCCAGAATATTTACAAACTGTGTTAAATAAAAATTTATATAATCTATTTAAAAACGACACTCACGTGTGTAAAATGTAATGAAGAATACTATTATACAAAAACAGGGGAATTATCCTGTCATTGTGATATCATTATAGACACTATATACAATTAAAAATATATATACATTTAAAAAGAATTGTAAAATTTAATTTTTTTTGTTTTTCAATTAAACCATTTTATGTGTTTAAATTTCTAAGATAGTAAAGAAAATGATTTTTTTAATGATCACCAACCATAATCATCTTTTCCTACTCGAAGAAGAATAACCACCATTAAAGTATTCGTCTACTCTTTTACATGATTCATGGTAACCATCAGGATAGCCGAAAAGATTTTCAACGTGACTACTAGGTTGATGTTTGCTTGTGAAAAATTCATCTACTTTTTTACATGTTTCATGATAGCCAGGAGGATAGCCGAAAAGATTTTCAACGTGACTACTAGGTTGATGTTTGCTTGTGAAAAATTCATCTACTTTTTTACATGATTCATCATTCATCAGGATATCCGAAAAGATTTTCATCGTGATTACTACATCCATAGTTTTGCGATTTAGATGATCTAGATAATAGATGCTTAGATGATTCTGCTTTATCTATGTTGTCCATTATCCTCCTTTTTATGTTATATTCTACTTGTTCCTGCATACTTTCGGACATTGCTGTAAAATCGGGCAACCTGTTCTTTTTTCCTTGATATTTAATCATAGGGCATGTTATCCCTTTACAGGCCGCCATTATCTCTTTGTCACTTAAAGACATGACCCTTTCGACACCATCAAGCAGATAAACAAAATCATTAATTGTAACGCTTATGATTGCGCCTCCAGCAAAAGTATAAATATGATTGTGATCATAAAAATTTCTCTGCAGAAACAAAGAATGCATTAATGTAAGATCGTCTGAGGGACAACGCTTTGATTTGATCGAATCATCACTGGAGATTTTCTGCCTACGATCTTTTATGTATTTTTCTACCTTCATTTGTTCATTAAAATCATCGACATCAACAATAAAAGCTTTAGGAAAATTTTCTTCATTAAAATCACCATACGATGGTAAATCAATCTCGTAACATCCATTTACTCTTTGATCATTTATTTCATCATCAATATCATCTATAGTTTTTTTAATTACACGCGGTGTAAATGCGGAAACTGTTAATTCACCATTATTGCTTTCCTTTTCTTTATTTGCTCTTCTACCCATTATTTGCCCGACTATATCTTTCTCTATTTAATATTATTTTTGTGTGCGTAAATAGAGACGATGCAGTGCGCAAATCTGTGTAAAGAGAGTGTACATTTTTCAATGAAATTAAATATTTCAAAAAAAATATATTATATTTAACTATATTAGCGCGCCCGGTTAGCTACAATCTCTAGATATTTCAACACCCTCGGTTACATAAAATTCGCCAAATTTTTCTATTTTGTTTGGCCACTTTCCATCTTGCGAGTAGATATTTGGTATATTATTTAATATCGAGCTATCACTAGTGCCGTGGCATTTGCGGCAAAGAGCTCCATTACTGCATTCAGCAGCTGTTTCTACAGCATATAAATAATCAGTTGTATATGTGTTTGGACACAAAATTCTTTTGCCTTCGCTATTTATTAGCGGCGTAATGTTGCCGCATTTCTTTTTCGCGACTACTTTTTTGTTAGAACATAGAGATAGTAGCCAACAAATAAAATAGCCAGACCTATCAAGAATAATATAATACTCATAGTTTTAAATTATAGAATAAAAATATATATCAACTTTACTTAAGCGCAAAAAACAAAAACAAATATGATGTCTTTATTTAATATATGAACTAATAAGAAATATATATATGCTCCTGCGCTAAATTATTTATTTTTTTCTTTGTTTGATTTCCGCTAATAATACGCTTTATGCAAAAAATTTTATTATTGTTTGTTTATTAAAAAACATGGATAGAATTAAAAATAATAGTTTATCCGACTTTATACCTAAAGGTTATATAATAGGTTACAGATTTGGTCTAATGAGCGACGAAGATATTAAAAATAAGCAGTTATTAAAATAACTTCTAGCGCTAACACGACCCAAGAGAAAACTCCTCATCCACACGGTCCAAGAAGTCAATTTCTTGGGACCGACTCTAGTAGATATAAGTGCTTAACTTGTAATCAATCTAAGAAGCATTGTTTTTCATTCGTTGATAGGCGCGTCTTTAAAAATCATAAATAATGGATATGAGTTCTAATTTAAAAAAGTGCAAAGAGTGCTTAAATATTATAATAAAGGATGAGGACAATCAAGATGTTTGTTCTTGTTATCCAGAATATTTACAAACTGTGTTAAATAAAAATTTATATAATCTATTTAAAAACAACATCACGTGTGTAAAATGTAATGAAGAATACTATTATACAAAAACAGGGGAATTATTCTGTCATTGTGATATCATTATCGACACTATATACAATTAAAAATATATATACATTTAAAAAGAATTGTAAAATTTAATTTTTTTTGTTTTTCAATTAAACCCATTTATGTGTTTAAATTTCTAAGATAGTAAAGAAAATGATTTTTTTAATGATCACCAACCATAATCATCTTTTCCTCTCGAAGAAGAATAACCACCATTAAAGTATTCGTCTACTCTTTTACATGATTCATGGTAACCATCAGGATAGCCGAAAAGATTTTCAACGTGACTACTAGGTTGATGTTTGCTTGTGAAAAATTCATCTACTTTTTTACATGATTCATGATAGCCAGGAGGATAGCCGAAAAGATTTTCAACGTGACTACTAGGTTGATGTTTGCTTGTGAAAAATTCATCTACTTTTTTACATGATTCATGGTAACCATCAGGATATCCGAAAAGATTTTCATCGTGATTACTACATCCATAGTTTTGCGATTTAGATGATCTAGATAATAGATGCTTAGATGATTCTGCTTTATCTATGTTGTCCATTATCCTCCTTTTTATGTTATATTCTACTTGTTCCTGCATACTTTCGGACATTGCTGTAAAATCGGGCAACCTGTTCTTTTTTCCTTGATATTTAATCATAGGGCATGTTATCCCTTTACAGGCCGCCATTATCTCTTTGTCACTTAAAGACATGACCCTTTCGACACCATCAAGCAGATAAACAAAATCATTAATTGTAACGCTTATGATTGCGCCTCCAGCAAAAGTATAAATATGATTCTGATCATAAAAATTTCTCTGCAGAAACAAAGAATGCATTAATGTAAGATCGTCTGAGAGACAACGCTTTGATTTGATCGAATCATCACTGGAGATTTTCTGGCTACGATCTTATGTATTTTTCTACCTTCATTTGTTCATTAAAACCATCGACATCAACAATAAAAGCTTTAGGAAAATTTTCTTCATTAAAATCACCATACGATGGTAAATCAATCTCGTAACATCCATTTACTCTTTGATCATTTATTTCATCATCAATATCATCTATAGTTTTTTTAATTACACGCGGTGTAAATGCGGAAACTGTTAATTCACCATTATTGCTTTCCTTTTCTTTATTTGCTCTTCTACCCATTATTTGCCCGACTATATCTTTCTCTATTAATGTTACTTTTGTGTGCGTAAATAGAGACGATGCAGTGCGCAAATCTGTGTAAAGAGAGTGTACATTTTTCAATGAAATTAAATATTTCAAAAAAAATATATTATATTTAACTATATTAGCGCGCCCGGTTAGCTACAATCTCTAGATATTTCAACACCCTTGGTTACATAAAATTCGCCAAATTTTTCTATTTTGTTTGGCCACTTTCCATCTTGCGAGTAGATATTTGGTATATTATTTAATATCGAGCTATCACTAGTGCCGTGGCATTTGCGGCAAAGAGCTCCATTACTGCATTCAGCAGCTGTTTCTACAGCATAAAAATAATCAGTTGTATATGTGTTTGGACACAAAATTCTTTTGCCTTCGCTATTTATTAGCGGCGTAATGTTGCCGCATTTCTTTTTCACGACTACTTTTTTGTTGAGAACATAGAGATAGTAGCCAACAAATAAAATAGCCAGACCTATCAAGAATAATATAATACTCATAGTTTTAAATTATAGAATAAAAATATATATCAACTTTACTTAAGCGCAAAAAACAAAAACAAATATGATGTCTTTATTTAATATATGAACTAATAAGAAATATATATTTGCTCCTGCGCTAAATTATTTATTTTTTTCTTTGTTTGATTTCCGCTAATAATACGCTTTATGCAAAAAATTTTATTATTGTTTGTTTATTAAAAAACATGGATAGAATTAAAAATAATAGTTTATCCGACTTTATACCTAAAGGTTATATAATAGGTTACAGATTTGGTCTAATGAGCGACGAAGATATTAAAAATAAAGCAGTTATTAAAATAACTTCTAGCGCTAACACGACCCAAGAGAAAACTCCTCATCCACACGGTCCAAGAAGTCAATTTCTTGGGACCGACTCTAGTAGATATAAGTGCTTAACTTGTAATCAATCTAAGGAGCATTGTTTTTCATTTGTTGATAGGCGCGTCTTTAAAAATCATAAATAATGGATATGAGTTCTAATTTAAAAAAGTGCAAAGAGTGCTTAAATATTATAATAAAGGATGAGGACAATGAAGATGTTTGTTCTTGTTATCCAGAATATTTACAAACTGTGTTAAATAAAAATTTATATAATCTATTTAAAAACAACATCACGTGTGTAAAATGTAATGAAGAATACTATTATACAAAAACAGGGGAATTATTCTGTCATTGTGATACCATTATAGACACTATATACAATTAAAAATATATATACATTTAAAAAGAATTGTAAAATTTAATTTTTTTTGTTTTTCAATTAAACCCATTTATGTGTTTAAATTTCTAAGATAGTAAAGAAAATGATTTTTTTAATGATCACCAACCATAATCATCTTTTCCTCTCGAAGAAGAATAACCACCATTAAAGTATTCGTCTACTCTTTTACATGATTCATGGTAACCATCAGGATAGCCGAAAAGATTTCGAACGTGACTACTAGGTTGATGTTTGCTTGTGAAAAATTCATCTACTTTTTTACATGATTCATGATAGCCAGGAGGATAGCCGAAAAGATTTTCAACGTGACTACTAGGTTGATGTTTGCTTGTGAAAAATTCATCTACTTTTTTACATGATTCATGGTAACCATCAGGATATCCGAAAAGATTTTCATCGTGATTACTACATCCATAGTTTTGCGATTTAGATGATCTAGATAATAGATGCTTAGATGATTCTGCTTTATCTATGTTGTCCATTATCCTCCTTTTTATGTTATATTCTACTTGTTCCTGCATACTTTCGGACATTGCTGTAAAATCGGGCAACCTGTTCTTTTTTCCTTGATATTTAATCATAGGGCATGTTATCCCTTTACAGGCCGCCATTATCTCTTTGTCACTTAAAGACATGACCCTTTCGACACCATCAAGCAGATAAACAAAATCATTAATTGTAACGCTTATGATTGCGCCTCCAGCAAAAGTATAAATATGATTGTGATCATAAAAATTTCTCTGCAGAAACAAAGAATGCATTAATGTAAGATCGTCTGAGGGACAACGCTTTGATTTGATCGAATCATCACTGGAGATTTTCTGGCTACGATCTTTTATGTATTTTTCTACCTTCATTTGTTCATTAAAATCATCGACATCAACAATAAAAGCTTTAGGAAAATTTTCTTCATTAAAATCACCATAGATGGTAAATCAATCTCGTAACATCCATTTACTCTTTGATCATTTATTTCATCATCAATATCATCTATAGTTTTTTTAATTACACGCGGTGTAAAAGCGGAAACTGTTAATTCACCATTATTGCTTTCCTTTTCTTTATTTGCTCTTCTACCCATTATTTGCCCGACTATATCTTTCTCTATTAATGTTACTTTTGTGTGCGTAATTGAGACGATGCAGTGCGCAAATCTGTGTAAAGAGAGTGTACATTTTTCAATGAAATTAAATATTTCAAAAAAAATATATTATATTTAACTATATTAGCGCGCCCGGTTAGCTACAATCTCTAGATATTTCAACACCCTCGGTTACATAAAATTCGCCAAATTTTTCTATTTTGTTTGGCCACTTTCCATCTTGCGAGTAGATATTTGGTATATTACTTAATATCGAGCTATCACTAGTGCCGTGGCATTTGCGGCAAAGAGCTCCATTACTGCATTCAGCAGCTGTTTCTACAGCATATAAATAATCAGTTGTATATGTGTTTGGACACAAAATTCTTTTGCCTTCGCTATTTATTAGCGGCGTAATGTTGCCGCATTTCTTTTTCACGACTACTTTTTTGTTGAGAACATAGAGATAGACCAGAGATAGACCAATAGCCAGACCTATCAAGAATAATATAATACTCATAGTTTTAAATTATAGAATAAAAATATATATCAACTTTACTTAAGCGCAAAAAACAAAAACAAATATGATGTCTTTATTTAATATATGAACTAATAAGAAATATATATTTGCTCCTGCGCTAAATTATTTATTTTTTTCTTTGTTTGATTTCCGCTAATAATACGCTTTATGCAAAAAAGTTTATTATTGTTTGTTTATTAAAAAACATGGATAGAATTAAAAATAATAGTTTATCCGACTTTATACCTAAAGGTTATATAATAGGTTACAGATTTGGTCTAATGAGCGACGAAGATATTAAAAATAAAGCAGTTATTAAAATAACTTCTAGCGCTAACACGACCCAAGAGAAAACTCCTCATCCACACGGTCCAAGAAGTCAATTTCTTGGGACCGACTCTAGTAGATATAAGTGCTTAACTTGTAATCAATCTAAGGAGCATTGTTTTTCATTCGTTGATAGGCGCGTCTTTAAAAATCATAAATAATGGATATGAGTTTCTAATTTAAAAAAGTGCAAAGAGTGCTTAAATATTATAATAAAGGATGAGGACAATCAAGATGTTTGTTCTTGTTATCCAGAATATTTACAAACTGTGTTAAATAAAAATTTATATAATCTATTTAAAAACAACATCACGTGTGTAAAATGTAATGAAGAATACTATTATACAAAAACAGGGGAATTATTCTGTCATTGTGATACCATTATAGACACTATATACAATTAAAAATATATATACATTTAAAAAGAATTGTAAAATTTAATTTTTTTTGTTTTTCAATTAAACCCATTTATGTGTTTAAATTTCTAAGATAGTAAAGAAAATGATTTTTTTAATGATCACCAACCATAATCATCTTTTCCTCTCGAAGAAGAATAACCACCATTAAAGTATTCGTCTACTCTTTTACATGATTCATGGTAACCATCAGGATAGCCGAAAAGATTTTCAACGTGACTACTAGGTTGATGTTTGCTTGTGAAAAATTCATCTACTTTTTTACATGATTCATGATAGCCAGGAGGATAGCCGAAAAGATTTTCAACGTGACTACTAGGTTGATGTTTGCTTGTGAAAAATTCATCTACTTTTTTACATGATTCATGGTAACCATCAGGATATCCGAAAAGATTTTCATCGTGATTACTACATCCATAGTTTTGCGATTTAGATGATCTAGATAATAGATGCTTAGATGATTCTGCTTTCTCTGTTGTCCATTATCCTCCTTTTTATGTTATATTCTACTTGTTCCTGCATACTTTTGGACATTGCTGTAAAATCGGGCAACCTGTTCTTTTTTCCTTGATATTTAATCATAGGGCATGTTATCCCTTTACAGGCCGCCATTATCTCTTTGTCACTTAAAGACATGACCCTTTCGACACCATCAAGCAGATAAACAAAATCATTAATTGTAACGCTTATGATTGCGCCTCCAGCAAAAGTATAAATATGATTGTGATCATAAAAATTTCTCTGCAGAAACAAAGAATGCATTAATGTAAGATCGTCTGAGGGACAACGCTTTGATTTGATCGAATCATCACTGAGATTTTCTGCCTACGATCTTTTATGTATTTTTCTACCTTCATTTGTTCATTAAAATCATCGACATCAACAATAAAAGCTTTAGGAAAATTTTCTTCATTAAAATCACCATACGATGGTAAATCAATCTCGTAACATCCATTTACTCTTTGATCATTTATTTCATCATCAATATCATCTATAGTTTTTTAATTACACGCGGTGTAAATGCGGAAACTGTTAATTCACCATTACTGCTTTCCTTTCTTTTATTTGCTCTTCTACCCATTATTTCCATTCTATGTTTCTCTATTAATGTTACTTTTGTGCTGCATAAATAGAGACGATGCAGTGCGCAAATCTGTGTAAAGAGAGTGTACATTTTTCAATGAAATTAAATATTTAAAAAAATATATTATATTTAACTATATTCACGCGCCCGGTTAGCTACAATCTCTAGATATTTCAACACCCTCGGTTACATAAAATTCGCCAAATTTTTATCTTGTTTGGCCACTTTCCATCTTGCGAGTAGATATTTGGTATATTATTTAATATCGAGCTATCACTAGTGCCGTGGCATTTGCGGCAAAGAGCTCCATTACTGCATTCAGCAGCTGTTTCTACAGCATATAAATAATCAGTTGTATATGTGTTTGGACACAAAATTCTTTTGCCTTCGCTATTTATTAGCGGCGTAATGTTGCCGCATTTCTTTTTTCGCGACTACTTTGTAGAACATAGAGATAGTAGCCAACAAATAAAATAGCAACCTATAGAATAATATAATACTCATAGTTTTAAATTATAGAATAAAAATATATATCAACTTTACTTAAGCGCAAAAAACAAAAACAAATATGATGTCTTTATTTAATATATGAACTAATAAGAAATATATATATGCTCCTGCGCTAAATTATTTATTTTTTTCTTTGTTTGATTTCCGCTAATAATACGCTTTATGCAAAAAATTTTATTATTGTTTGTTTATTAAAAAACATGGATAGAATTAAAAATAATAGTTTATCCGGTTCTACCTAAAGGTTATATAATAGGTTACAGATTTGGTCTAATGAGCGACGAAGATATTAAAAATAAAGCAGTTATTAAAATAACTTCTTAGCGCTAACACGACCCAAGAGAAAACTCCTCATCCACACGGTCCAAGAAGTCAATTTCTTGGGACCGACTCTAGTAGATATAAGTGCTTAACTTGTAATCAATCTAAGAAGCATTGTTTTTCATTCGTTGATAGGCGCGTCTTTAAAAATCATAAATAATGGATATGAGTTCTAATTTAAAAAAGTGCAAAGAGTGCTTAAATATTATAATAAAGGATGAGGACGATCAAGATGTTTGTTCTTGTTATCCAGAATAATATTTACAAACTGTGTTAAATAAAAATTTATATAATCTATTTAAAAACAACATCACGTGTGTAAAATGTAATGAAGAATACTATTATACAAAAACAGGGGAATTATTCTGTCATTGTGATATCATTATCGACACTATATACAATTAAAAATATATATACATTTAAAAAGAATTGTAAAATTTAATTTTTTTTGTTTTTCAATTAAACCCATTTATGTGTTTAAATTTCTAAGATAGTAAAGAAAATGATTTTTTTAATGATCACCAACCGTAATCATCTTTTCCTCTCGAAGAAGAATAACCACCATTAAAGTATTCGTCTACTCTTTTACATGATTCATGGTAACCATCAGGATAGCCGAAAAGATTTTCAACGTGACTACTAGGTTGATGTTTGCTTGTGAAAAATTCATCTACTCTTTTACATGATTCATGATAGCCAGGAGGATAGCCGAAAAGATTTTCAACGTGACTACTAGGTTGATGTTTGCTTGTGAAAAATTCATCTACTTTTTTACATGATTCATGGTAACCATCAGGATATCCGAAAAGATTTTCATCGTGATTACTACATCCATAGTTTTGCGATTTAGATGATCTAGATAATAGATGCTTAGATGATTCTGCTTTATCTATGTTGTCCATTATCCTCCTTTTTTATGTTATATTCTACTTTCGGACATTGCTGTAAAATCGGGCAACCTGTTCTTTTTTCCTTGATATTTAATCATAGGGCATGTTATCCCTTTACAGGCCGCCATTATCTCTTTGTCACTTAAAGACATGACCCTTTCGACACCATCAAGCAGATAAACAAAATCATTAATTGTAACGCTTATGATTGCGCCTCCAGCAAAAGTATAAATATGATTGTGATCATAAAAATTTCTCTGCAGAAACAAAGAATGCATTAATGTAAGATCGTCTGAGGGACAACGCTTTGATTTGATCGAATCATCACTGGAGATTTTCTGGCTACGATCTTTTATGTATTTTTCTACCTTCATTTGTTCATTAAAATCATCGACATCAACAATAAAAGCTTTAGGAAAATTTTCTTCATTAAAATCACCATACGATGGTAAATCAATCTCGTAACATCCATTTACTCTTTGATCATTTATTTCATCATCAATATCATCTATAGTTTTTTTAATTACACGCGGTGTAAATGCGGAAACTGTTAATTCACCATTATTGCTTTCCTTTTCTGTATTTGCTCTTCTACCCATTATTTGCCCGACTATATCTTTCTCTATTAATGTTACTTTTGTGTGCGTAAATAGAGAGTGCAGTGCGCAAATCTGTGTAAAGAGAGTGTACATTTTTCAATGAAATTAAATATTTCAAAAAAAATATATTATATTTAACTATATTAGCGCGCCCGGTTAGCTACAATCTCTAGATATTTCAACACCCTCGGTTACATAAAATTCGCCAAATTTTTCTATTTTGTTTGGCCACTTTCCATCTTGCGAGTAGATATTTGGTATATTATTTAATATCGAGCTATCACTAGTGCCGTGGCATTTGCGGCAAAGAGCTCCATTACTGCATTCAGCAGCTGTTTCTGCACGTATAAATAATCAGTTGTATATGTGTTTGGACACAAAATTCTTTTGCCTTCGCTATTTATTAGCGGCGTAATGTTGCCGCATTTCTTTTCACGACTACTTTTTTGTTGAGAACATAGAGATAGACCAGAGATAGACCAATAGCCAGACCTATCAAGAATAATATAATACTCATAGTTTTAAATTATAGAATAAAAATATATATCAACTTTACTTAAGCGCAAAAAACAAAAACAAATATGATGTCTTTATTTAATATATGAACTAATAAGAAATATATATATGCTCCTGCGCTATATTATTTATTTTTTTCTTTGTTTGATTTCCGCTAATAATACGCTTTATGCAAAAAATTTTATTATTGTTTGTTTATTAAAAAACATGGATAGAATTAAAAATAATAGTTTATCCGACTTTATACCTAAAGGTTATATAATAGGTTACAGATTTGGTCTAATGAGCGACGAAGATATTAAAAATAAAGCAGTTATTAAAATAACTTCTAGCGCTAACACGACCCAAGAGAAAACTCCTCATCCACACGGTCCAAGAAGTCAATTTCTTGGGACCGACTCTAGTAGATATAACTGCTTAACTTGTAATCAATCTAAGGAGCATTGTTTTTCATTCGTTGATAGGCGCGTCTTTTTGAAACCATAAATAATGGATATGAGTTCTAATTTAAAAAAGTGCAAAGAGTGCTTAAATATTATAATAAAGGATGAGGACAATCAAGATGTTTGTTCTTGTTATCCAGAATATTTACAAACTGTGTTAAATAAAAATTTATATAATCTATTTAAAAACAACATCACGTGTGTAAAATGTAATGAAGAATACTATTATACAAAAACAGGGGAATTATTCTGTCATTGTGATATCATTATAGACACTATATACAATTAAAAATATATATACATTTAAAAAGAATTGTAAAATTTAATTTTTTTTGTTTTTCAATTAAACCCATTTATGTGTTTAAATTTCTAAGATAGTAAAGAAAATGATTTTTTTAATGATCACCAACCATAATCATCTTTTCCTCTCGAAGAAGAATAACCACCATTAAAGTATTCGTCTACTCTTTTACATGATTCATGGTAACCATCAGGATAGCCGAAAAGATTTTCAATGTGACTACTAGGTTGATGTTTGCTTGTGAAAAATTCATCTACTTTTTTACATGATTCATGATAGCCAGGAGGATAGCCGAAAAGATTTTCAACGTGACTACTAGGTTGATGTTTGCTTGTGAAAAATTCATCTACTTTTTTACATGATTCATGGTAACCATCAGGATATCCGAAAAGATTTTCATCGTGATTACTACATCCATAGTTTTGCGATTTAGATGATCTAGATATTAGATGCTTAGATGATTCTGCTTTATCTATGTTGTCCATTATCCTCCTTTTTATGTTATATTCTACTTGTTCCTGCATACTTTCGGACATTGCTGTAAAATCGGGCAACCTGTTCTTTTTTCCTTGATATTTAATCATAGGGCATGTTATCCCTTTACAGGCCGCCATTATCTCTTTGTCACTTAAAGACATGACCCTTTCGACACCATCAAGCAGATAAACAAAATCATTAATTGTAACGCTTATGATTGCGCCTCCAGCAAAAGTATAAATATGATTGTGATCATACAAATTTCTCTGCAGAAACAAAGAATGCATTAATGTAAGATCGTCTGAGGGACAACGCTTTGATTTGATCGAATCATCACTGGAGATTTTCTGGCTACGATCTTTTATGTATTTTTCTACCTTCATTTGTTCATTAAAACCATCGACATCAACAATAAAAGCTTTAGGAAAATTTTCTTCATTAAAATCACCATACGATGGTAAATCAATCTCGTAACATCCATTTACTCTTTGATCATTTATTTCATCATCAATATCATCTATAGTTTTTTTAAATTGCGCGCGGTGTAAATGCGGAAACTGTTAATTCACCATTATTGCTTTCCTTTTCTTTATTTGCTCTTCTACCCATTATTTGCCCGACTATATCTTTCTCTATTAATGTTACTTTTGTGTGCGTAAATAGAGACGATGCAGTGCGCAAATCTGTGTAAAGAGAGTGTACATTTTTCAATGAAATTAAATATTTCAAAAAAAATATATTATATTTAACTATATTAGCGCGCCCGGTTAGCTACAATCTCTAGATATTTCAACACCCTCGGTTACATAAAATTCGCCAAATTTTTCTATTTTGTTTGGCCACTTTCCATCTTGCGAGTAGATATTTGGTATATTACTTAATATCGAGCTATCACTAGTGCCGTGGCATTTGCGGCAAAGAGCTCCATTACTGCATTCAGCAGCTGTTTCTACAGCATATAAATAATCAGTTGTATATGTGTTTGGACACAAAATTCTTTTGCCTTCGCTATTTATTAGCGGCGTAATGTTGCCGCATTTCTTTTTCACGACTACTTTTTTGTTGAGAACATAGAGATAGTAGCCAACAAATAAAATAGCCAGACCTATCAAGAATAATATAATACTCATAGTTTTAAATTATAGAATAAAAATATATATCAACTTTACTTAAGCGCAAAAAACAAAAACAAATATGATGTCTTTATTTAATATATGAACTAATAAGAAATATATATTTGCTCCTGCGCTAAATTATTTATTTTTTTCTTTTGTTTGATTTCCGCTAATAATACGCTTTATGCAAAAAATTTTATTATTGTTTGTTTATTAAAAAACATGGATAGAATTAAAAATAATAGTTTATCCGACTTTATACCTAAAGGTTATATAATAGGTTACAGATTTGGTCTAATGAGCGACGAAGATATTAAAAATAAAGCAGTTATTAAAATAACTTCTAGCGCTAACACGACCCAAGAGAAAACTCCTCATCCACACGGTCCAAGAAGTCAATTTCTTGGGACCACTCTAGTAGATATAAGTGCTTAACTTGTAATCAATCTAAGGAGCATTGTAGAGTCGGCCATGATGGATATATAGAAACATTTGCGCATTTTAGCCCGCATAAAAATATAATGATGATAACAAAGAAAGTTATATCTATATTATGCGTTAATAATAAATGTAATAAAGTTATTTTTTCCACTGAGAAGCTAGATTATGAGAAGAAAAATATTCACTTGAAAAAGAAAGACCTGCTAACTCATATATATGAAATAGCAAAGCAAGAAAAAGGTGTATGTCATCATTGCAAAACGCCAGTAAGAATAGCTGAAGACAACAAAATGTTTCCTATGATATTTAAATATGTTCTTAACAATAATAACAAATATGATTTATATCCTTATATGGTTTATGATACTCTGACGCGCACATCTGAGCATGAATTTAAGAAGTATTTTCCTAATATTCCGCGCCCCAAAGAATTATGTAATACTCTTACACTTATAAGCGGAATACCAATGCGCCTGGATTCTATATCTGCTATTACTAATAAACCTGAGCCAAATGAAGTTACAACAGCTTATAATTTGCTGCTAAAGTTAACAGCCGAATGCGGCAAAGATTTTAGATTGTCGTCAACTTAAGAATTAACAGAAGATATAAAGAAAAATCAAGATGCTGTTTTATATCTAATATATTCTATAGTGAATGGTAAAGTTAATATTGGGCAAGATTATGCTAAAAATGATACAATAAAAAGTATAATATCTTTCATAGATAGAAAATCCACTGAAGGAGGAATAGCAAATATATCAGGTAAAGATGGGCCAGTTAGAGGAGGAATTTTAGCGAAAAGAATACAGAATATAGGAAGGTTAGTAGCGACTTGCGATAATACGCTCGAATTTTCCACTATTATGATTCCCGAAAATTTGCTGAAAAATTTGTATACAATAGAAACATATAATGAATTCAACATTAAAAGATTAAATGCTTTTTACGTTAATGGCGCCAAATATCCTGGAGCCGAATATATAATACGCGCTTCTGATAATAGCAAATTATATTGTGACGAAGTTAATAAAACTTACCATAGCAAGTAGGTGATATTATAAAAAGAAATGTTTTTAGCGGCGATTTAGTTATTGTTGGGCGCGCCCCAACTCTTATGCCATATAATGTATCTGCTTATAAAATATCAGACAAATTAAATGAATCTGGTGAATCGATATGTATAAAATCTTCTGAATATAAAAAATTCAAAGATGGTGACTTCGATGGCGATGAAAGTTCAGTGATAGCGCCGCGTGATATGAATGGTGTTGCTGAGTTGTCATTATTAATGAAAACAGAGAATATAATTACTACAGTCAAAAACGGATTGAATGTCATTTGTTGATAGGCGCGTCTTTATTAACTCAAGATACTAATATAAGTATAAATAAATTAAATTGGCTAATTAATTCAATACCTGGCGTCTACAATCATCTTTTCCTCTCGAAGAAGAATAACCACCATTAAAGTATTCGTCTACTCTTTTACATGATTCATGGTAACCATCAGGATATCCGAAAAGATTTTCATCGTGATTACTACATCCATAGTTTTGCGATTTAGATGATCTAGATAATAGATGCTTAGATGATTCTGCTTTATCTATGTTGTCCATTATCCTCCTTTTTATGTTATATTCTACTTGTTCCTGCATACTTTCGGACATTGCTGTAAAATCGGGCAACCTGTTCTTTTTCCTTGATATTTAATCATAGGGCATGTTATCCCTTTACAGGCCGCCATTATCTCTTTGTCGCTTAAAGACATGACCCTTTCGACACCATCAAGCAGATAAACAAAATCATTAATTGTAACGCTTATGATTGCGCCTCCAGCAAAAGTATAAATATGATTGTGATCATAAAAATTTCTCTGCAGAAACAAAGAATGCATTAATGTAAGATCGTCTGAGGGACAACGCTTTGATTTGATCGAATCATCACTGGAGATTTTCTGCCTACGATCTTTTATGTATTTTTCTACCTTCATTTGTTCATTAAAATCATCGACATCAACAATAAAAGCTTTAGGAAAATTTTCTTCATTAAAATCACCATACGATGGTAAATCAATCTCGTAACATCCATTTACTCTTTGATCATTTATTTCATCATCAATATCATCTATAGTTTTTTTAATTACACGCGGTGTAAATGCGGAAACTGTTAATTCACCATTATTGCTTTCCTTTTCTTTATTTGCTCTTCTACCCATTATTTGCCCGACTATATCTTTCTCTATTAATGTTACTTTTGTGTGCGTAAATAGAGACGATGCAGTGCGCAAATCTGTGTAAAGAGAGTGTACATTTTTCAATGAAATTAAATATTTCAAAAAAAATATATTATATTTAACTATATTAGCGCGCCCGGTTAGCTACAATCTCTAGATATTTCAACACCCTCGGTTACATAAAATTCGCCAAATTTTTCTATTTTGTTTGGCCACTTTCCATCTTGCGAGTAGATATTTGGTATATTATTTAATATCGAGCTATCACTAGTGCCGTGGCATTTGCGGCAAAGAGCTCCATTACTGCATTCAGCAGCTGTTTCTCAGCATATAAATAATCAGTTGTATATGTGTTTGGACACAAAATTCTTTTGCCTTCGCTATTTATTAGCGGCGTAATGTTGCCGCATTTCTTTTTCACGACTACTTTTTTGTTGAGAACATAGAGATAGTAGCCAACAAATAAAATAGCCAGACCTATCAAGAATAATATAATACTCATAGTTTTAAATTATAGAATAAAAATATATATCAACTTTACTTAAGCGCAAAAAACAAAAACAAATATGATGTCTTTATTTAATATATGAACTAATAAGAAATATATATATGCTCCTGCGCTAAATTATTTATTTTTTTCTTTGTTTGATTTCCGCTAATAATACGCTTTATGCAAAAAATTTTATTATTGTTTGTTTATTAAAAAACATGGATAGAATTAAAAATAATAGTTTATCCGACTTTATACCTAAAGGTTATATAATAGGTTACAGATTTGGTCTAATGAGCGACGAAGATATTAAAAATAAAGCAGTTATTAAAATAACTTCTAGCGCTAACACGACCCAAGAGAAAACTCCTCATCCACACGGTCCAAGAAGTCAATTTCTTGGGACCGACTCTAGTAGATATAAGTGCTTAACTTGTAATCAATCTAAGAAGCATTGTTTTTCATTCGTTGATAGGCGCGTCTTTAAAAATCATAAATAATGGATATGAGTTCTAATTTAAAAAAGTGCAAAGAGTGCTTAATACTTATAATAAAGGATGAGGACAATCAAGATGTTTGTTCTTGTTATCCAGAATATTTACAAACTGTGTTAAATAAAAATTTATATAATCTATTTAAAAACAACATCACGTGTGTAAAATGTAATGAAGAATACTACTATACAAAAACAGGGGAATTATCCTGTCATTGTGATATCATTATAGACACTATATACAATTAAAAATATATATACATTTAAAAAGAATTGTAAAATTTAATTTTTTTTGTTTTTCAATTAAACCCATTTATGTGTTTAAATTTCTAAGATAGTAAAGAAAATGATTTTTTTTAATGATCACCAACCATAATCATCTTTTCCTCTCGAAGAAGAATAACCACCATTAAAGTATTCGTCTACTCTTTTTTACATGATTCATGGTAACCATCAGGATAGCCGAAAAGATTTTCAACGTGACTACTAGGTTGATGTTTGCTTGTGAAAAATTCATCTACTTTTTTACATGATTCATGATAGCCAGGAGGATAGCCGAAAAGATTTTCAACGTGACTACTAGGTTGATGTTTGCTTGTGAAAAATTCATCTACTTTTTTACATGATTCATGGTAACCATCAGGATATCCGAAAAGATTTTCATCGTGATTACTACATCCATAGTTTTGCGATTTAGATGATCTAGATAATAGATGCTTAGATGATTCTGCTTTATCTATGTTGTCCATTATCCTCCTTTTTATGTTATATTCTACTTGTTCCTGCATACTTTCGGACATTGCTGTAAAATCGGGCAACCTGTTCTTTTTTCCTTGATATTTAATCATAGGGCATGTTATCCCTTTACAGGCCGCCATTATCTCTTTGTCACTTAAAGACATGACCCTTTCGACACCATCAAGCAGATAAACAAAATCATTAATTGTAACGCTTATGATTGCGCCTCCAGCAAAAGTATAAATATGATTGTGATCATAAAAATTTCTCTGCAGAAACAAAGAATGCATTAATGTAAGATCGTCTGAGGGACAACGCTTTGATTTGATCGAATCATCACTGGAGATTTTCTGCCTACGATCTTTTATGTATTTTTCTACCTTCATTTGTTCATTAAAATCATCGACATCAACAATAAAAGCTTTAGGAAAATTTTCTTCATTAAAATCACCATACGATGGTAAATCAATCTCGTAACATCCATTTACTCTTTGATCATTTATTTCATCATCAATATCATCTATAGTTTTTTTAATTACACGCGGTGTAAATGCGGAAACTGTTAATTCACCATTATTGCTTTCCTTTTCTTTATTTGCTCTTCTACCCATTATTTGCCCGACTATATCTTTCTCTATTAATGTTACTTTTGTGTGCGTAAATAGAGACGATGCAGTGCGCAAATCTGTGTAAAGAGAGTGTACATTTTTCAATGAAATTAAATATTTCAAAAAAAATATATTATATTTAACTATATTAGCGCGCCCGGTTAGCTACAATCTCTAGATATTTCAACACCCTCGGTTACATAAAATTCGCCAAATTTTTCTATTTTGTTTGGCCACTTTCCATCTTGCGAGTAGATATTTGGTATATTATTTAATATCGAGCTATCACTAGTGCCGTGGCATTTGCGGCAAAGAGCTCCATTACTGCATTCAGCAGCTGTTTACAGCATATAAATAATCAGTTGTATATGTGTTTGGACACAAAATTCTTTTGCCTTCGCTATTTATTAGCGGCGTAATGTTGCCGCATTTCTTTTTCGCGACTACTTTTTTGTTGAGAACATAGAGATAGTAGCCAACAAATAAAATAGCCAGACCTATCAAGAATAATATAATACTCATAGTTTTAAATTATAGAATAAAAATATATATCAACTTTACTTAAGCGCAAAAAACAAAAACAAATATGATGTCTTTATTTAATATATGAACTAATAAGAAATATATATATGCTCCTGCGCTAAATTATTTATTTTTTTCTTTGTTTGATTTCCGCTAATAATACGCTTTATGCAAAAAATTTTATTATTGTTTGTTTATTAAAAAACATGGATAGAATTAAAAATAATAGTTTATCCGACTTTATACCTAAAGGTTATATAATAGGTTACAGATTTGGTCTAATGAGCGACGAAGATATTAAAAATAAAGCAGTTATTAAAATAACTTCTAGCGCTAACACGACCCAAGAGAAAACTCCTCATCCACACGGTCCAAGAAGTCAATTTCTTGGGACCGACTCTAGTAGATATAAGTGCTTAACTTGTAATCAATCTAAGAAGCATTGTTTTTCATTCGTTGATAGGCGCGTCTTTAAAAATCATAAATAATGGATATGAGTTCTAATTTAAAAAAGTGCAAAGAGTGCTTAAATATTATAATAAAGGATGAGGACAATCAAGATGTTTGTTCTTGTTATCCAGAATATTTACAAACTGTGTTAAATAAAAATTTATATAATCTATTTAAAAACAACATCACGTGTGTAAAATGTAATGAAGAATACTATTATACAAAAACAGGGGAATTATTCTGTCATTGTGATATCATTATCGACACTATATACAATTAAAAATATATATACATTTAAAAAGAATTGTAAAATTTAATTTTTTTTGTTTTTCAATTAAACCCATTTATGTGTTTAAATTTCTAAGATAGTAAAGAAAATGATTTTTTTAATGATCACCAACCATAATCATCTTTTCCTCTCGAAGAAGAATAACCACCATTAAAGTATTCGTCTACTCTTTTACATGATTCATGGTAACCATCAGGATAGCCGAAAAGATTTTCAACGTGACTACTAGGTTGATGTTTGCTTGTGAAAAATTCATCTACTTTTTTACATGATTCATGATAGCCAGGAGGATAGCCGAAAAGATTTTCAACGTGACTACTAGGTTGATGTTTGCTTGTGAAAAATTCATCTACTTTTTTACATGATTCATGGTAACCATCAGGATATCCGAAAAGATTTTCATCGTGATTACTACATCCATAGTTTTGCGATTTAGATGATCTAGATAATAGATGCTTAGATGATTCTGCTTTATCTATGTTGTCCATTATCCTCCTTTTTATGTTATATTCTACTTGTTCCTGCATACTTTCGGACATTGCTGTAAAATCGGGCAACCTGTTCTTTTTTCCTTGATATTTAATCATAGGGCATGTTATCCCTTTACAGGCCGCCATTATCTCTTTGTCACTTAAAGACATGACCCTTTCGACACCATCAAGCAGATAAACAAAATCATTAATTGTAACGCTTATGATTGCGCCTCCAGCAAAAGTATAAATATGATTGTGATCATAAAAATTTCTCTGCAGAAACAAAGAATGCATTAATGTAAGATCGTCTGAGAGACAACGCTTTGATTTGATCGAATCATCACTGGAGATTTTCTGGCTACGATCTTTTATGTATTTTTCTACCTTCATTTGTTCATTAAAACCATCGACATCAACAATAAAAGCTTTAGGAAAATTTTCTTCATTAAAATCACCATACGATGGTAAATCAATCTCGTAACATCCATTTACTCTTTGATCATTTATTTCATCATCAATATCATCTATAGTTTTTTTAATTACACGCGGTGTAAATGCGGAAACTGTTAATTCACCATTATTGCTTTCCTTTTCTTTATTTGCTCTTCTACCCATTATTTGCCCGACTATATCTTTCTCTATTAATGTTACTTTTGTGTGCGTAAATAGAGACGATGCAGTGCGCAAATCTGTGTAAAGAGAGTGTACATTTTTCAATGAAATTAAATATTTCAAAAAAAATATATTATATTTAACTATATTAGCGCGCCCGGTTAGCTACAATCTCTAGATATTTCAACACCCTTGGTTACATAAAATTCGCCAAATTTTTCTATTTTGTTTGGCCACTTTCCATCTTGCGAGTAGATATTTGGTATATTATTTAATATCGAGCTATCACTAGTGCCGTGGCATTTGCGGCAAAGAGCTCCATTACTGCATTCAGCAGCTGTTTCTACAGCATATAAATAATCAGTTGTATATGTGTTTGGACACAAAATTCTTTTGCCTTCGCTATTTATTAGCGGCGTAATGTTGCCGCATTTCTTTTTCGCGACTACTTTTTTGTTGAGAACATAGAGATAGTAGCCAACAAATAAAATAGCCAGACCTATCAAGAATAATATAATACTCATAGTTTTAAATTATAGAATAAAAATATATATCAACTTTACTTAAGCGCAAAAAACAAAAACAAATATGATGTCTTTATTTAATATATGAACTAATAAGAAATATATATATGCTCCTGCGCTAAATTATTTATTTTTTTCTTTGTTTGATTTCCGCTAATAATACGCTTTATGCAAAAAATTTTATTATTGTTTGTTTATTAAAAAACATGGATAGAATTAAAAATAATAGTTTATCCGACTTTATACCTAAAGGTTATATAATAGGTTACAGATTTGGTCTAATGAGCGACGAAGATATTAAAAATAAAGCAGTTATTAAAATAACTTCTAGCGCTAACACGACCCAAGAGAAAACTCCTCATCCACACGGTCCAAGAAGTCAATTTCTTGGGACCGACTCTAGTAGATATAAGTGCTTAACTTGTAATCAATCTAAGAAGCATTGTTTTTCATTCGTTGATAGGCGCGTCTTTAAAAATCATAAATAATGGATATGAGTTCTAATTTAAAAAAGTGCAAAGAGTGCTTAAATATTATAATAAAGGATGAGGACAATCAAGATGTTTGTTCTTGTTATCCAGAATATTTACAAACTGTGTTAAATAAAAATTTATATAATCTATTTAAAAACAACATCACGTGTGTAAAATGTAATGAAGAATACTATTATACAAAAACAGGGGAATTATTCTGTCATTGTGATATCATTATCGACACTATATACAATTAAAAATATATATACATTTAAAAAGAATTGTAAAATTTAATTTTTTTTGTTTTTCAATTAAACCCATTTATGTGTTTAAATTTCTAAGATAGTAAAGAAAATGATTTTTTTAATGATCACCAACCATAATCATCTTTTCCTCTCGAAGAAGAATAACCACCATTAAAGTATTCGTCTACTCTTTTACATGATTCATGGTAACCATCAGGATAGCCGAAAAGATTTTCAACGTGACTACTAGGTTGATGTTTGCTTGTGAAAAATTCATCTACTTTTTTACATGATTCATGATAGCCAGGAGGATAGCCGAAAAGATTTTCAACGTGACTACTAGGTTGATGTTTGCTTGTGAAAAATTCATCTACTTTTTTACATGATTCATGGTAACCATCAGGATATCCGAAAAGATTTTCATCGTGATTACTACATCCATAGTTTTGCGATTTAGATGATCTAGATAATAGATGCTTAGATGATTCTGCTTTATCTATGTTGTCCATTATCCTCCTTTTTATGTTATATTCTACTTGTTCCTGCATACTTTCGGACATTGCTGTAAAATGGGCAACCTGTTCTTTTTTCCTTGATATTTAATCATAGGGCATGTTATCCCTTTACAGGCCGCCATTATCTCTTTGTCACTTAAAGACATGACCCTTTCGACACCATCAAGCAGATAAACAAAATCATTAATTGTAACGCTTATGATTGCGCCTCAAGCAAAAGTATAAATATGATTGTGATCATACAAATTTCTCTGCAGAAACAAAGAATGCATTAATGTAAGATCGTCTGAGACAACGCTTTGATTTGATCGAATCATCACTGGAGATTTTCTGGCTACGATCTTTTATGTCTCTACCTTCATTTGTTCATTAAAACCATCGACATCAACAATAAAAGCTTTAGGAAAATTTTCTTCATTAAAATCACCATACGATGGTAAATCAATCTCGTAACATCCATTTACTCTTTGATCATTTATTTCATCATCAATATCATCTATAGTTTTTTTAATTACACGCGGTGTAAATGCGGAAACTGTTAATTCACCATTATTGCTTTCCTTTTCTTTATTTGCTCTTCTACCCATTATTTGCCCGACTATATCTTTCTCTATTAATGTTACTTTTGTGTGCGTAAATAGAGACGATGCAGTGCGCAAATCTGTGTAAAGAGAGTGTACATTTTTCAATGAAATTAAATATTTCAAAAAAAATATATTATATTTAACTATATTAGCGCGCCCGGTTAGCTACAATCTCTAGATATTTCAACACCCTTGGTTACATAAAATTCGCCAAATTTTTCTATTTTGTTTGGCCACTTTCCATCTTGCGAGTAGATATTTGGTATATTATTTAATATCGAGCTATCACTAGTGCCGTGGCATTTGCGGCAAAGAGCTCCATTACTGCATTCAGCAGCTGTTTCTACAGCATAAAAATAATCAGTTGTATATGTGTTTGGACACAAAATTCTTTTGCCTTCGCTATTTATTAGCGGCGTAATGTTGCCGCATTTCTTTTTCACGACTACTTTTTTGTTGAGAACATAGAGATAGTAGCCAACAAATAAAATAGCCAGACCTATCAAGAATAATATAATACTCATAGTTTTAAATTATAGAATAAAAATATATATCAACTTTACTTAAGCGCAAAAAACAAAAACAAATATGATGTCTTTATTTAATATATAAATAATAAGAAATATATATTTGCTCCTGCGCTAAATTATTTATTTTTTTCTTTGTTTGATTTCCGCTAATAATACGCTTTATGCAAAAAATTTTATTATTGTTTGTTTTTATTAAAAAACATGGATAGAATTAAAAATAATAGTTTATCCGACTTTATACCTAAAGGTTATATAATAGGTTACAGATTTGGTCTAATGAGCGACGAAGATATTAAAAATAAAGCAGTTATTAAAATAACTTCTAGCGCTAACACGACCCAAGAGAAAACTCCTCATCCACACGGTCCAAGAAGTCAATTTCTTGGGACCGACTCTAGTAGATATAAGTGCTTAACTTGTAATCAATCTAAGGAGCATTGTTTTTCATTTGTTGATAGGCGCGTCTTTAAAAATCATAAATAATGGATATGAGTTCTAATTTAAAAAAGTGCAAAGAGTGCTTAAATATTATAATAAAGGATGAGGACAATCAAGATGTTTGTTCTTGTTATCCAGAATATTTACAAACTGTGTTAAATAAAAATTTATATAATCTATTTAAAAACAACATCACGTGTGTAAAATGTAATGAAGAATACTATTATACAAAAACAGGGGAATTATTCTGTCATTGTGATACCATTATAGACACTATATACAATTAAAAATATATATACATTTAAAAAGAATTGTAAAATTTAATTTTTTTTGTTTTTCAATTAAACCCATTTATGTGTTTAAATTTCTAAGATAGTAAAGAAAATGATTTTTTTAATGATCACCAACCATAATCATCTTTTCCTCTCGAAGAAGAATAACCACCATTAAAGTATTCGTCTACTCTTTTACATGATTCATGGTAACCATCAGGATAGCCGAAAAGATTTTCAACGTGACTACTAGGTTGATGTTTGCTTGTGAAAAATTCATCTACTTTTTTACATGATTCATGATAGCCAGGAGGATAGCCGAAAAGATTTTCAACGTGACTACTAGGTTGATGTTTGCTTGTGAAAAATTCATCTACTTTTTTACATGATTCATGGTAACCATCAGGATATCCGAAAAGATTTTCATCGTGATTACTACATCCATAGTTTTGCGATTTAGATGATCTAGATAATAGATGCTTAGATGATTCTGCTTTATCTATGTTGTCCATTATCCTCCTTTTTATGTTATATTCTACTTGTTCCTGCATACTTTCGGACATTGCTGTAAAATCGGGCAACCTGTTCTTTTTTCCTTGATATTTAATCATAGGGCATGTTATCCCTTTACAGGCCGCCATTATCTCTTTGTCACTTAAAGACATGACCCTTTCGACACCATCAAGCAGATAAACAAAATCATTAATTGTAACGCTTATGATTGCGCCTCCAGCAAAAGTATAAATATGATTGTGATCATAAAAATTTCTCTGCAGAAACAAAGAATGCATTAATGTAAGATCGTCTGAGGGACAACGCTTTGATTTGATCGAATCATCACTGGAGATTTTCTGGCTACGATCTTTTATGTATTTTTCTACCTTCATTTGTTCATTAAAATCATCGACATCAACAATAAAAGCTTTAGGAAAATTTTCTTCATTAAAATCACCATAGATGGTAAATCAATCTCGTAACATCCATTTACTCTTTGATCATTTATTTCATCATCAATATCATCTATAGTTTTTTTAATTACACGCGGTGTAAAAGCGGAAACTGTTAATTCACCATTATTGCTTTCCTTTTCTTTATTTGCTCTTCTACCCATTATTTGCCCGACTATATCTTTCTCTATTAATGTTACTTTTGTGTGCGTAAATAGAGACGATGCAGTGCGCAAATCTGTGTAAAGAGAGTGTACATTTTTCAATGAAATTAAATATTTCAAAAAAAATATATTATATTTAACTATATTAGCGCGCCCGGTTAGCTACAATCTCTAGATATTTCAACACCCTCGGTTACATAAAATTCGCCAAATTTTTCTATTTTGTTTGGCCACTTTCCATCTTGCGAGTAGATATTTGGTATATTATTTAATATCGAGCTATCACTAGTGCCGTGGCATTTGCGGCAAAGAGCTCCATTACTGCATTCAGCAGCTGTTTCTACAGCATATAAATAATCAGTTGTATATGTGTTTGGACACAAAATTCTTTTGCCTTCGCTATTTATTAGCGGCGTAATGTTGCCGCATTTCTTTTTCACGACTACTTTTTTGTTGAGAACATAGAGATAGACCAGAGATAGACCAATAGCCAGACCTATCAAGAATAATATAATACTCATAGTTTTAAATTATAGAATAAAAATATATATCAACTTTACTTAAGCGCAAAAAACAAAAACAAATATGATGTCTTTATTTAATATATGAACTAATAAGAAATATATATATGCTCCTGCGCTAAATTATTTATTTTTTTCTTTGTTTGATTTCCGCTAATAATACGCTTTATGCAAAAAATTTTATTATTGTTTGTTTATTAAAAAACATGGATAGAATTAAAAATAATAGTTTATCCGACTTTATACCTAAAGGTTATATAATAGGTTACAGATTTGGTCTAATGAGCGACGAAGATATTAAAAATAAAGCAGTTATTAAAATAACTTCTAGCGCTAACACGACCCCCGAGAGAAAACTCCTCATCCACACGGTCCAAGAAGTCAATTTCTTGGGACCGACTCTAGTAGATATAAGTGCTTAACTTGTAATCAATCTAAGAAGCATTGTTTTTCATTCGTTGATAGGCGCGTCTTTAAAAATCATAAATAATGGATATGAGTTCTAATTTAAAAAAGTGCAAAGAGTGCTTAAATATTATAATAAAGGATGAGGACAATCAAGATGTTTGTTCTTGTTATCCAGAATATTTACAAACTGTGTTAAATAAAAATTTATATAATCTATTTAAAAACAACATCACGTGTGTAAAATGTAATGAAGAATACTATTATACAAAAACAGGGGAATTATTCTGTCATTGTGATATGGTTGTCGACACTATATACAATTAAAAATATATATACATTTAAAAAGAATTGTAAAATTTAATTTTTTTTGTTTTTCAATTAAACCCATTTATGTGTTTAAATTTCTAAGATAGTAAAGAAAATGATTTTTTTAATGATCACCAACCATAATCATCTTTTCCTCTCGAAGAAGAATAACCACCATTAAAGTATTCGTCTACTCTTTTACATGATTCATGGTAACCATCAGGATAGCCGAAAAGATTTTCAACGTGACTACTAGGTTGATGTTTGCTTGTGAAAAATTCATCTACTTTTTTACATGATTCATGATAGCCAGGAGGATAGCCGAAAAGATTTTCAACGTGACTACTAGGTTGATGTTTGCTTGTGAAAAATTCATCTACTTTTTTACATGATTCATGGTAACCATCAGGATATCCGAAAAGATTTTCATCGTGATTACTACATCCATAGTTTTGCGATTTAGATGATCTAGATAATAGATGCTTAGATGATTCTGCTTTATCTATGTTGTCCATTATCCTCCTTTTTATGTTATATTCTACTTGTTCCTGCATACTTTTCGGACATTGCTGTAAAATCGGGCAACCTGTTCTTTTTTCCTTGATATTTAATCATAGGGCATGTTATCCCTTTACAGGCCGCCATTATCTCTTTGTCACTTAAAGACATGACCCTTTCGACACCATCAAGCAGATAAACAAAATCATTAATTGTAACGCTTATGATTGCGCCTATTCCAGCAAAAGTATAAATATGATTGTGATCATAAAAATTTCTCTGCAGAAACAAAGAATGCATTAATGTAAGATCGTCTGAGAGAAACGTTTTGATTGATCGAATCATCACTGGAGATTTTCTGGCTACGATCTTTTATGTATTTTTCTACCTTCATTTGTTCATTAAAACCATCGACATCAACAATAAAAGCTTTAGGAAAATTTTCTTCATTAAAATCACCATACGATGGTAAATCAATCTCGTAACATCCATTTACTCTTTGATCATTTATTTCATCATCAATATCATCTATAGTTTTTTAATTACACGCGGTGTAAATGCGGAAACTGTTAATTCACCATTATTGCTTTCCTTTCTTTATTTGCTCTTCTACCCATTATTTGCCCGACTATATCTCTCTCTATTAATGTTACTTTTGTGTGCGTAAATAGGAGACGATGCAGTGCGCAAATCTGTGTAAAGAGAGTGTACATTTTTCAATGAAATTAAATATTTCAAAAAAAATATATTATATTTAACTATATTAGCGCGCCCGGTTAGCTACAATCTCTAGATATTTCAACACCCTTGGTTACATAAAATTCGCCAAATTTTTCTATTTTGTTTGGCCACTTTCCATCTTGCGAGTAGATATTTGGTATATTATTTAATATCGAGCTATCACTAGTGCCGTGGCATTTGCGGCAAAGAGCTCCATTACTGCATTCAGCAGCTGTTTCTACAGCATAAAAATAATCAGTTGTATATGTGTTTGGACACAAAATTCTTTTGCCTTCGCTATTTATTAGCGGCGTAATGTTGCCGCATTTCTTTTTCACGACTACTTTTTTGTTGAGAACATAGAGATAAATGAGTAACAAATAAAATAGCCAGACCTATCAAGAATAATATAATACTCATAGTTTTAAATTATAGAATAAAAATATATATCAACTTTACTTAAGCGCAAAAAACAAAAACAAATATGATGTCTTTATTTAATATATGAACTAATAAGAAATATATATTTGCTCCTGCGCTAAATTATTTATTTTTTTCTTTGTTTGATTTCCGCTAATAATACGCTTTATGCAAAAAATTTTATTATTGTTTGTTTATTAAAAAACATGGATAGAATTAAAAATAATAGTTTATCCGACTTTATACCTAAAGTTATATAATAGGTTACAGATTTGGTCTAATGACGACGAAGATATTAAAAATAAAGCAGTTATTAAAATAACTTCTAGCGCTAACACGACCCAAGAGAAAACTCCTCATCCACACGGTCCAAGAAGTCAATTTCTTGGGACCGACTCTAGTAGATATAAGTGCTTAACTTGTAATCAATCTAAGGAGCATTGTTTTTCATTTGTTGATAGGCGCGTCTTTAAAAATCATAAATAATGGATATGAGTTCTAATTTAAAAAAGTGCAAAGAGTGCTTAAATATTATAATAAAGGATGAGGACAATCAAGATGTTTGTTCTTGTTATCCAGAATATTTACAAACTGTGTTAAATAAAAATTTATATAATCTATTTAAAAACAACATCACGTGTGTAAAATGTAATGAAGAATACTATTATACAAAAACAGGGGAATTATTCTGTCATTGTGATACCATTATAGACACTATATACAATTAAAAATATATATACATTTAAAAAGAATTGTAAAATTTAATTTTTTTTGTTTTTCAATTAAACCCATTTATGTGTTTAAATTTCTAAGATAGTAAAGAAAATGATTTTTTTAATGATCACCAACCATAATCATCTTTTCCTCTCGAAGAAGAATAACCACCATTAAAGTATTCGTCTACTCTTTTACATGATTCATGGTAACCATCAGGATAGCCGAAAAGATTTTCAACGTGACTACTAGGTTGATGTTTGCTTGTGAAAAATTCATCTACTTTTTTACATGATTCATCTTCAATAGCCCAGGAGGATAGCCGAAAAGATTTTCAACGTGACTACTAGGTTGATGTTTGCTTGTGAAAAATTCATCTACTTTTTTACATGATTCATGGTAACCATCAGGATATCCGAAAAGATTTTCATCGTGATTACTACATCCATAGTTTTGCGATTTAGATGATCTAGATAATAGATGCTTAGATGATTCTGCTTTATCTATGTTGTCCATTATCCTCCTTTTTATGTTATATTCTACTTGTTCCTGCATACTTTCGGACATTGCTGTAAAATCGGGCAACCTGTTCTTTTTTCCTTGATATTTAATCATAGGGCATGTTATCCCTTTACAGGCCGCCATTATCTCTTTGTCACTTAAAGACATGACCCTTTCGACACCATCAAGCAGATAAACAAAATCATTAATTGTAACGCTTATGATTGCGCCTCCAGCAAAAGTATAAATATGATTGTGATCATAAAAATTTCTCTGCAGAAACAAAGAATGCATTAATGTAAGATCGTCTGAGGGACAACGCTTTGATTTGATCGAATCATCACTGGAGATTTTCTGGCTACGATCTTTTATGTATTTTTCTACCTTCATTTGTTCATTAAAATCATCGACATCAACAATAAAAGCTTTAGGAAAATTTTCTTCATTAAAATCACCATAGATGGTAAATCAATCTCGTAACATCCATTTACTCTTTGATCATTTATTTCATCATCAATATCATCTATAGTTTTTTTAATTACACGCGGTGTAAAAGCGGAAACTGTTAATTCACCATTATTGCTTTCCTTTTCTTTATTTGCTCTTCTACCCATTATTTGCCCGACTATATCTTTCTCTATTAATGTTACTTTTGTGTGCGTAAATAGAGACGATGCAGTGCGCAAATCTGTGTAAAGAGAGTGTACATTTTTCAATGAAATTAAATATTTCAAAAAAAATATATTATATTTAACTATATTAGCGCGCCCGGTTAGCTACAATCTCTAGATATTTCAACACCCTCGGTTACATAAAATTCGCCAAATTTTTCTATTTTGTTTGGCCACTTTCCATCTTGCGAGTAGATATTTGGTATATTATTTAATATCGAGCTATCACTAGTGCCGTGGCATTTGCGGCAAAGAGCTCCATTACTGCATTCAGCAGCTGTTTCTACAGCATATAAATAATCAGTTGTATATGTGTTTGGACACAAAATTCTTTTGCCTTCGCTATTTATTAGCGGCGTAATGTTGCCGCATTTCTTTTTCACGACTACTTTGTAAGACATAGAGATAGACCAGAGATAGACCAATAGCCAGACCTATCAAGAATAATATAATACTCATAGTTTTAAATTATAGAATAAAAATATATATCAACTTTACTTAAGGCGCAAAAAACAAAAACAAATATGATGTCTTTATTTAATATATGAACTAATAAGAAATATATATTTGCTCCTGCGCTAAATTATTTATTTTTTTCTTTGTTTGATTTCCGCTAATAATACGCTTTATGCAAAAAAGTTTATTATTGTTTGTTTTATTAAAAAACATGGATAGAATTAAAAATAATAGTTTATCCGACTTTATACCTAAAGGTTATATAATAGGTTACAGATTTGGTCTAATGAGCGACGAAGATATTAAAAATAAAGCAGTTATTAAAATAACTTCTAGCGCTAACACGACCCAAGAGAAAACTCCTCATCCACACGGTCCAAGAAGTCAATTTCTTGGGACCGACTCTAGTAGATATAAGTGCTTAACTTGTAATCAATCTAAGGAGCATTGTTTTTCATTCGTTGATAGGCGCGTCTTTAAAAATCATAAATAATGGATATGAGTTCTAATTTAAAAAAGTGCAAAGAGTGCTTAAATATTATAATAAAGGATGAGGACAATCAAGATGTTTGTTCTTGTTATCCAGAATATTTACAAACTGTGTTAAATAAAAATTTATATAATCTATTTAAAAACAACATCACGTGTGTAAAATGTAATGAAGAATACTATTATACAAAAACAGGGGAATTATTCTGTCATTGTGATACCATTATAGACACTATATACAATTAAAAATATATATACATTTAAAAAGAATTGTAAAATTTAATTTTTTTTGTTTTTCAATTAAACCCATTTATGTGTTTAAATTTCTAAGATAGTAAAGAAAATGATTTTTTTAATGATCACCAACCATAATCATCTTTTCCTCTCGAAGAAGAATAACCACCATTAAAGTATTCGTCTACTCTTTCACATGATTCATGGTAACCATCAGGATAGCCGAAAAGATTTTCAACGTGACTACTAGGTTGATGTTTGCTTGTGAAAAATTCATCTACTTTTTTACATGATTCATGATAGCCAGGAGGATAGCCGAAAAGATTTTCAACGTGACTACTAGGTTGATGTTTGCTTGTGAAAAATTCATCTACTTTTTTACATGATTCATGGTAACCATCAGGATATCCGAAAAGATTTTCATCGTGATTACTACATCCATAGTTTTGCGATTTAGATGATCTAGATAATAGATGCTTAGATGATTCTGCTTTATCTATGTTGTCCATTATCCTCCTTTTTATGTTATATTCTACTTGTTCCTGCATACTTTCGGACATTGCTGTAAAATCGGGCAACCTGTTCTTTTTTCCTTGATATTTAATCATGGGCGGTATTTATGTTTTTACAGGCCGCCATTATCTCTTTGTCACTTAAAGACATGACCCTTTCGACACCATCAAGCAGATAAACAAAATCATTAATTGTAACGCTTATGATTGCGCCTCCAGCAAAAGTATAAATATGATTGTGATCATAAAAATTTCTCTGCAGAAACAAAGAATGCATTAATGTAAGATAGTCTGAGGGACAACGCTTTGATTTGATCGAATCATCACTGGAGATTTTCTGGCTACGATCTTTTATGTATTTTTCTACCTTCATTTGTTCATTAAAATCATCGACATCAACAATAAAAGCTTTAGGAAAATTTTCTTCATTAAAACACCATACGATGGTAAATCAATCTCGTAACATCCATTTACTCTTTGATCATTTATTTCATCATCAATATCATCTATAGTTTTTTTAATTACACGCGGTGTAAAAGCGGAAACTGTTAATTCACCATTATTGCTTTCCTTTTCTTTATTTGCTCTTCTACCCATTATTTGCCCGACTATATCTTTCTCTATTAATGTTACTTTTGTGTGCGTAAATAGAGACGATGCAGTGCGCAAATCTGTGTAAAGAGAGTGTACATTTTTCAATGAAATTAAATATTTCAAAAAAAATATATTATATTTAACTATATTAGCGCGCCCGGTTAGCTACAATCTCTAGATATTTCAACACCCTCGGTTACATAAAATTCGCCAAATTTTTCTATTTTGTTTGGCCACTTTCCATCTTGCGAGTAGATATTTGGTATATTATTTAATATCGAGCTATCACTAGTGCCGTGGCATTTGCGGCAAAGAGCTCCATTACTGCATTCAGCAGCTGTTTCTACAGCATATAAATAATCAGTTGTATATGTGTTTGGACACAAAATTCTTTTGCCTTCGCTATTTATTAGCGGCGTAATGTTGCCGCATTTCTTTTTCACGACTACTTTTTTGTTGAGAACATAGAGATAGTAGCCAACAAATAAAATAGCCAGACCTATCAAGAATAATATAATACTCATAGTTTTAAATTATAGAATAAAAATATATATCAACTTTACTTAAGCGCAAAAAACAAAAACAAATATGATGTCTTTATTTAATATATGAACTAATAAGAAATATATATTTGCTCCTGCGCTAAATTATTTATTTTTTTCTTTGTTTGATTTCCGCTAATAATACGCTTTATGCAAAAAATTTTATTATTGTTTGTTTATTAAAAAACATGGATAGAATTAAAAATAATAGTTTATCCGACTTTATACCTAAAGGTTATATAATAGGTTACAGATTTGGTCTAATGAGCGACGAAGATATTAAAAATAAAGCAGTTATTAAAATAACTTCTAGCGCTAACACGACCCAAGAGAAAACTCCTCATCCACACGGTCCAAGAAGTCAATTTCTTGGGACCGACTCTAGTAGATATAAGTGCTTAACTTGTAATCAATCTAAGAAGCATTGTTTTTCATTCGTTGATAGGCGCGTCTTTAAAAATCATAAATAATGGATATGAGTTCTAATTTAAAAAAGTGCAAAGAGTGCTTAAATATTATAATAAAGGATGAGGACAATCAAGATGTTTGTTCTTGTTATCCAGAATATTTACAAACTGTGTTAAATAAAAATTTATATAATCTATTTAAAAACAACATCACGTGTGTAAAATGTAATGAAGAATACTATTATACAAAAACAGGGGAATTATTCTGTCATTGTGATACCATTATAGACACTATATACAATTAAAAATATATATACATTTAAAAAGAATTGTAAAATTTAATTTTTTTTGTTTTTCAATTAAACCCATTTATGTGTTTAAATTTCTAAGATAGTAAAGAAAATGATTTTTTTAATGATCACCAACCATAATCATCTTTTCCTCTCGAAGAAGAATAACCACCATTAAAGTATTCGTCTACTCTTTTACATGATTCATGGTAACCATCAGGATAGCCGAAAAGATTTTCAACGTGACTACTAGGTTGATGTTTGCTTGTGAAAAATTCATCTACTTTTTTACATGATTCATGATAGCCAGGAGGATAGCCGAAAAGATTTTCAACGTGACTACTAGGTTGATGTTTGCTTGTGAAAAATTCATCTACTTTTTTACATGATTCATGGTAACCATCAGGATATCCGAAAAGATTTTCATCGTGATTACTACATCCATAGTTTTGCGATTTAGATGATCTAGATAATAGATGCTTAGATGATTCTGCTTTATCTATGTTGTCCATTATCCTCCTTTTTATGTTATATTCTACTTGTTCCTGCATACTTTCGGACATTGCTGTAAAATCGGGCAACCTGTTCTTTTTTCCTTGATATTTAATCATAGGGCATGTTATCCCTTTACAGGCCGCCATTATCTCTTTGTCACTTAAAGACATGACCCTTTCGACACCATCAAGCAGATAAACAAAATCATTAATTGTAACGCTTATGATTGCGCCTCCAGCAAAAGTATAAATATGATTGTGATCATAAAAATTTCTCTGCAGAAACAAAGAATGCATTAATGTAAGATCGTCTGAGGGACAACGCTTTGATTTGATCGAATCATCACTGGAGATTTTCTGGCTACGATCTTTTATGTATTTTTCTACCTTCATTTGTTCATTAAAATCATCGACATCAACAATAAAAGCTTTAGGAAAATTTTCTTCATTAAAATCACCATACGATGGTAAATCAATCTCGTAACATCCATTTACTCTTTGATCATTTATTTCATCATCAATATCATCTATAGTTTTTTTAATTACACGCGGTGTAAATGCGGAAACTGTTAATTCACCATTATTGCTTTCCTTTTCTTTATTTGCTCTTCTACCCATTATTTGCCCGACTATATCTTTCTCTATTAATGTTACTTTTGTGTGCGTAAATAGAGACGATGCAGTGCGCAAATCTGTGTAAAGAGAGTGTACATTTTTCAATGAAATTAAATATTTCAAAAAAAATATATTATATTTAACTATATTAGCGCGCCCGGTTAGCTACAATCTCTAGATATTTCAACACCCTCGGTTACATAAAATTCGCCAAATTTTTCTATTTTGTTTGGCCACTTTCCATCTTGCGAGTAGATATTTGGTATATTATTTAATATCGAGCTATCACTAGTGCCGTGGCATTTGCGGCAAAGAGCTCCATTACTGCATTCAGCAGCTGTTTCTACAGCATATAAATAATCAGTTGTATATGTGTTTGGACACAAAATTCTTTTGCCTTCGCTATTTATTAGCGGCGTAATGTTGCCGCATTTCTTTTTCACGACTACTTTTTTGTTGAGAACATAGAGATAGTAGCCAACAAATAAAATAGCCAGACCTATCAAGAATAATATAATACTCATAGTTTTAAATTATAGAATAAAAATATATATCAACTTTACTTAAGCGCAAAAAACAAAAACAAATATGATGTCTTTATTTAATATATGAACTAATAAGAAATATATATTTGCTCCTGCGCTAAATTATTTATTTTTTTCTTTGTTTGATTTCCGCTAATAATACGCTTTATGCAAAAAATTTTATTATTGTTTGTTTATTAAAAAACATGGATAGAATTAAAAATAATAGTTTATCCGACTTTATACCTAAAGGTTATATAATAGGTTACAGATTTGGTCTAATGAGCGACGAAGATATTAAAAATAAAGCAGTTATTAAAATAACTTCTAGCGCTAACACGACCCAAGAGAAAACTCCTCATCCACACGGTCCAAGAAGTCAATTTCTTGGGACCGACTCTAGTAGATATAAGTGCTTAACTTGTAATCAATCTAAGGAGCATTGTTTTTCATTCGTTGATAGGCGCGTCTTTAAAAATCATAAATAATGGATATGAGTTCTAATTTAAAAAAGTGCAAAGAGTGCTTAAATATTATAATAAAGGATGAGGACAATCAAGATGTTTGTTCTTGTTATCCAGAATATTTACAAACTGTGTTAAATAAAAATTTATATAATCTATTTAAAAACAACATCACGTGTGTAAAATGTAATGAAGAATACTATTATACAAAAACAGGGGAATTATCCTGTCATTGTGATATCATTATAGACACTATATACAATTAAAAATATATATACATTTAAAAAGAATTGTAAAATTTAATTTTTTTTGTTTTTCAATTAAACCCATTTATGTGTTTAAATTTCTAAGATAGTAAAGAAAATGATTTTTTTAATGATCACCAACCATAATCATCTTTTCCTCTCGAAGAAGAATAACCACCATTAAAGTATTCGTCTACTCTTTTACATGATTCATGGTAACCATCAGGATAGCCGAAAAGATTTTCAACGTGACTACTAGGTTGATGTTTGCTTGTGAAAAATTCATCTACTTTTTTACATGATTCATGATAGCCAGGAGGATAGCCGAAAAGATTTTCAACGTGACTACTAGGTTGATGTTTGCTTGTGAAAAATTCATCTACTTTTTTACATGATTCATGGTAACCATCAGGATATCCGAAAAGATTTTCATCGTGATTACTACATCCATAGTTTTGCGATTTAGATGATCTAGATAATAGATGCTTAGATGATTCTGCTTTATCTATGTTGTCCATTATCCTCCTTTTTATGTTATATTCTACTTGTTCCTGCATACTTTCGGACATTGCTGTAAAATCGGGCAACCTGTTCTTTTTTCCTTGATATTTAATCATAGGGCATGTTATCCCTTTACAGGCCGCCATTATCTCTTTGTCACTTAAAGACATGACCCTTTCGACACCATCAAGCAGATAAACAAAATCATTAATTGTAACGCTTATGATTGCGCCTCCAGCAAAATTATAAATATGATTGTGATCATAAAAATTTCTCTGCAGAAACAAAGAATGCATTAATGTAAGATCGTCTGAGGGACAACGCTTTGATTTGATCGAATCATCACTGGAGATTTTCTGGCTACGATCTTTTATGTATTTTTCTACCTTCATTTGTTCATTAAAATCATCGACATCAACAATAAAAGCTTTAGGAAAATTTTCTTCATTAAAATCACCATACGATGGTAAATCAATCTCGTAACATCCATTTACTCTTTGATCATTTATTTCATCATCAATATCATCTATAGTTTTTTTAATTACACGCGGTGTAAATGCGGAAACTGTTAATTCACCATTATTGCTTTCCTTTTCTTTATTTGCTCTTCTACCCATTATTTGCCCGACTATATCTTTCTCTATTAATGTTACTTTTGTGTGCGTAAATAGAGACGATGCAGTGCGCAAATCTGTGTAAAGAGAGTGTACATTTTTCAATGAAATTAAATATTTCAAAAAAAATATATTATATTTAACTATATTAGCGCGCCCGGTTAGCTACAATCTCTAGATATTTCAACACCCTCGGTTACATAAAATTCGCCAAATTTTTCTATTTTGTTTGGCCACTTTCCATCTTGCGAGTAGATATTTGGTATATTATTTAATATCGAGCTATCACTAGTGCCGTGGCATTTGCGGCAAAGAGCTCCATTACTGCATTCAGCAGCTGTTTCTACAGCATATAAATAATCAGTTGTATATGTGTTTGGACACAAAATTCTTTTGCCTTCGCTATTTATTAGCGGCGTAATGTTGCCGCATTTCTTTTTCACGACTACTTTTTTGTTGAGAACATAGAGATAGTAGCCAACAAATAAAATAGCCAGACCTATCAAGAATAATATAATACTCATAGTTTTAAATTATAGAATAAAAATATATATCAACTTTACTTAAGCGCAAAAAACAAAAACAAATATGATGTCTTTATTTAATATATGAACTAATAAGAAATATATATTTGCTCCTGCGCTAAATTATTTATTTTTTTCTTTGTTTGATTTCCGCTAATAATACGCTTTATGCAAAAAAGTTTATTATTGTTTGTTTATTAAAAAACATGGATAGAATTAAAAATAATAGTTTATCCGACTTTATACCTAAAGGTTATATAATAGATTACAGATTTAATCTAATGAGCGACGAAGATATTAAAAATAAAGCAGTTATTAAAATAACTTCTAGCGCTAACACGACCCAAGAGAAAACTCCTCATCCACACGGTCCAAGAAGTCAATTTCTTGGGACCGACTCTAGTAGATATAAGTGCTTAACTTGTAATCAATCTAAGGAGCATTGTTTTTCATTCGTTGATAGGCGCGTCTTTAAAAATCATAAATAATGGATATGAGTTCTAATTTAAAAAAGTGCAAAGAGTGCTTAAATATTATAATAAAGGATGAGGACAATCAAGATGTTTGTTCTTGTTATCCAGAATATTTACAAACTGTGTTAAATAAAAATTTATATAATCTATTTAAAAACAACATCACGTGTGTAAAATGTAATGAAGAATACTATTATACAAAAACAGGGGAATTATCCTGTCATTGTGATATCATTATAGACACTATATACAATTAAAAATATATATACATTTAAAAAGAATTGTAAAATTTAATTTTTTTTGTTTTTCAATTAAACCCATTTATGTGTTTAAATTTCTAAGATAGTAAAGAAAATGATTTTTTTAATGATCACCAACCATAATCATCTTTTCCTCTCGAAGAAGAATAACCACCATTAAAGTATTCGTCTACTCTTTTACATGATTCATGGTAACCATCAGGATAGCCGAAAAGATTTTCAACGTGACTACTAGGTTGATGTTTGCTTGTGAAAAATTCATCTACTTTTTTACATGATTCATGATAGCCAGGAGGATAGCCGAAAAGATTTTCAACGTGACTACTAGGTTGATGTTTGCTTGTGAAAAATTCATCTACTTTTTTACATGATTCATGGTAACCATCAGGATATCCGAAAAGATTTTCATCGTGATTACTACATCCATAGTTTTGCGATTTAGATGATCTAGATAATAGATGCTTAGATGATTCTGCTTTATCTATGTTGTCCATTATCCTCCTTTTTATGTTATATTCTACTTGTTCCTGCATACTTTCGGACATTGCTGTAAAATCGGGCAACCTGTTCTTTTTTCCTTGATATTTAATCATAGGGCATGTTATCCCTTTACAGGCCGCCATTATCTCTTTGTCACTTAAAGACATGACCCTTTCGACACCATCAAGCAGATAAACAAAATCATTAATTGTAACGCTTATGATTGCGCCTCCAGCAAAATTATAAATATGATTGTGATCATAAAAATTTCTCTGCAGAAACAAAGAATGCATTAATGTAAGATCGTCTGAGGGACAACGCTTTGATTTGATCGAATCATCACTGGAGATTTTCTGGCTACGATCTTTTATGTATTTTTCTACCTTCATTTGTTCATTAAAATCATCGACATCAACAATAAAAGCTTTAGGAAAATTTTCTTCATTAAAATCACCATACGATGGTAAATCAATCTCGTAACATCCATTTACTCTTTGATCATTTATTTCATCATCAATATCATCTATAGTTTTTTTAATTACACGCGGTGTAAATGCGGAAACTGTTAATTCACCATTATTGCTTTCCTTTTCTTTATTTGCTCTTCTACCCATTATTTGCCCGACTATATCTTTCTCTATTAATGTTACTTTTGTGTGCGTAAATAGAGACGATGCAGTGCGCAAATCTGTGTAAAGAGAGTGTACATTTTTCAATGAAATTAAATATTTCAAAAAAAATATATTATATTTAACTATATTAGCGCGCCCGGTTAGCTACAATCTCTAGATATTTCAACACCCTCGGTTACATAAAATTCGCCAAATTTTTCTATTTTGTTTGGCCACTTTCCATCTTGCGAGTAGATATTTGGTATATTATTTAATATCGAGCTATCACTAGTGCCGTGGCATTTGCGGCAAAGAGCTCCATTACTGCATTCAGCAGCTGTTTCTACAGCATATAAATAATCAGTTGTATATGTGTTTGGACACAAAATTCTTTTGCCTTCGCTATTTATTAGCGGCGTAATGTTGCCGCATTTCTTTTTCACGACTACTTTTTTGTTGAGAACATAGAGATAGTAGCCAACAAATAAAATAGCCAGACCTATCAAGAATAATATAATACTCATAGTTTTAAATTATAGAATAAAAATATATATCAACTTTACTTAAGCGCAAAAAACAAAAACAAATATGATGTCTTTATTTAATATATGAACTAATAAGAAATATATATTTGCTCCTGCGCTAAATTATTTATTTTTTTCTTTGTTTGATTTCCGCTAATAATACGCTTTATGCAAAAAAGTTTATTATTGTTTGTTTATTAAAAAACATGGATAGAATTAAAAATAATAGTTTATCCGACTTTATACCTAAAGGTTATATAATAGATTACAGATTTAATCTAATGAGCGACGAAGATATTAAAAATAAAGCAGTTATTAAAATAACTTCTAGCGCTAACACGACCCAAGAGAAAACTCCTCATCCACACGGTCCAAGAAGTCAATTTCTTGGGACCGACTCTAGTAGATATAAGTGCTTAACTTGTAATCAATCTAAGGAGCATTGTTTTTCATTCGTTGATAGGCGCGTCTTTAAAAATCATAAATAATGGATATGAGTTCTAATTTAAAAAAGTGCAAAGAGTGCTTAAATATTATAATAAAGGATGAGGACAATCAAGATGTTTGTTCTTGTTATCCAGAATATTTACAAACTGTGTTAAATAAAAATTTATATAATCTATTTAAAAACAACATCACGTGTGTAAAATGTAATGAAGAATACTATTATACAAAAACAGGGGAATTATCCTGTCATTGTGATATCATTATAGACACTATATACAATTAAAAATATATATACATTTAAAAAGAATTGTAAAATTTAATTTTTTTTGTTTTTCAATTAAACCCATTTATGTGTTTAAATTTCTAAGATAGTAAAGAAAATGATTTTTTTAATGATCACCAACCATAATCATCTTTTCCTCTCGAAGAAGAATAACCACCATTAAAGTATTCGTCTACTCTTTTACATGATTCATGGTAACCATCAGGATAGCCGAAAAGATTTTCAACGTGACTACTAGGTTGATGTTTGCTTGTGAAAAATTCATCTACTTTTTTACATGATTCATGATAGCCAGGAGGATAGCCGAAAAGATTTTCAACGTGACTACTAGGTTGATGTTTGCTTGTGAAAAATTCATCTACTTTTTTACATGATTCATGGTAACCATCAGGATATCCGAAAAGATTTTCATCGTGATTACTACATCCATAGTTTTGCGATTTAGATGATCTAGATAATAGATGCTTAGATGATTCTGCTTTATCTATGTTGTCCATTATCCTCCTTTTTATGTTATATTCTACTTGTTCCTGCATACTTTCGGACATTGCTGTAAAATCGGGCAACCTGTTCTTTTTTCCTTGATATTTAATCATAGGGCATGTTATCCCTTTACAGGCCGCCATTATCTCTTTGTCACTTAAAGACATGACCCTTTCGACACCATCAAGCAGATAAACAAAATCATTAATTGTAACGCTTATGATTGCGCCTCCAGCAAAATTATAAATATGATTGTGATCATAAAAATTTCTCTGCAGAAACAAAGAATGCATTAATGTAAGATCGTCTGAGGGACAACGCTTTGATTTGATCGAATCATCACTGGAGATTTTCTGGCTACGATCTTTTATGTATTTTTCTACCTTCATTTGTTCATTAAAATCATCGACATCAACAATAAAAGCTTTAGGAAAATTTTCTTCATTAAAATCACCATACGATGGTAAATCAATCTCGTAACATCCATTTACTCTTTGATCATTTATTTCATCATCAATATCATCTATAGTTTTTTTAATTACACGCGGTGTAAATGCGGAAACTGTTAATTCACCATTATTGCTTTCCTTTTCTTTATTTGCTCTTCTACCCATTATTTGCCCGACTATATCTTTCTCTATTAATGTTACTTTTGTGTGCGTAAATAGAGACGATGCAGTGCGCAAATCTGTGTAAAGAGAGTGTACATTTTTCAATGAAATTAAATATTTCAAAAAAAATATATTATATTTAACTATATTAGCGCGCCCGGTTAGCTACAATCTCTAGATATTTCAACACCCTCGGTTACATAAAATTCGCCAAATTTTTCTATTTTGTTTGGCCACTTTCCATCTTGCGAGTAGATATTTGGTATATTATTTAATATCGAGCTATCACTAGTGCCGTGGCATTTGCGGCAAAGAGCTCCATTACTGCATTCAGCAGCTGTTTCTACAGCATATAAATAATCAGTTGTATATGTGTTTGGACACAAAATTCTTTTGCCTTCGCTATTTATTAGCGGCGTAATGTTGCCGCATTTCTTTTTCACGACTACTTTTTTGTTGAGAACATAGAGATAGTAGCCAACAAATAAAATAGCCAGACCTATCAAGAATAATATAATACTCATAGTTTTAAATTATAGAATAAAAATATATATCAACTTTACTTAAGCGCAAAAAACAAAAACAAATATGATGTCTTTATTTAATATATGAACTAATAAGAAATATATATTTGCTCCTGCGCTAAATTATTTATTTTTTTCTTTGTTTGATTTCCGCTAATAATACGCTTTATGCAAAAAAGTTTATTATTGTTTGTTTATTAAAAAACATGGATAGAATTAAAAATAATAGTTTATCCGACTTTATACCTAAAGGTTATATAATAGATTACAGATTTAATCTAATGAGCGACGAAGATATTAAAAATAAAGCAGTTATTAAAATAACTTCTAGCGCTAACACGACCCAAGAGAAAACTCCTCATCCACACGGTCCAAGAAGTCAATTTCTTGGGACCGACTCTAGTAGATATAAGTGCTTAACTTGTAATCAATCTAAGGAGCATTGTTTTTCATTCGTTGATAGGCGCGTCTTTAAAAATCATAAATAATGGATATGAGTTCTAATTTAAAAAAGTGCAAAGAGTGCTTAAATATTATAATAAAGGATGAGGACAATCAAGATGTTTGTTCTTGTTATCCAGAATATTTACAAACTGTGTTAAATAAAAATTTATATAATCTATTTAAAAACAACATCACGTGTGTAAAATGTAATGAAGAATACTATTATACAAAAACAGGGGAATTATTCTGTCATTGTGATACCATTATAGACACTATATACAATTAAAAATATATATACATTTAAAAAGAATTGTAAAATTTAATTTTTTTTGTTTTTCAATTAAACCCATTTATGTGTTTAAATTTCTAAGATAGTAAAGAAAATGATTTTTTTAATGATCACCAACCATAATCATCTTTTCCTCTCGAAGAAGAATAACCACCATTAAAGTATTCGTCTACTCTTTTACATGATTCATGGTAACCATCAGGATAGCCGAAAAGATTTTCAACGTGACTACTAGGTTGATGTTTGCTTGTGAAAAATTCATCTACTTTTTTACATGATTCATGATAGCCAGGAGGATAGCCGAAAAGATTTTCAACGTGACTACTAGGTTGATGTTTGCTTGTGAAAAATTCATCTACTTTTTTACATGATTCATGGTAACCATCAGGATATCCGAAAAGATTTTCATCGTGATTACTACATCCATAGTTTTGCGATTTAGATGATCTAGATAATAGATGCTTAGATGATTCTGCTTTATCTATGTTGTCCATTATCCTCCTTTTTATGTTATATTCTACTTGTTCCTGCATACTTTCGGACATTGCTGTAAAATCGGGCAACCTGTTCTTTTTTCCTTGATATTTAATCATAGGGCATGTTATCCCTTTACAGGCCGCCATTATCTCTTTGTCACTTAAAGACATGACCCTTTCGACACCATCAAGCAGATAAACAAAATCATTAATTGTAACGCTTATGATTGCGCCTCCAGCAAAAGTATAAATATGATTGTGATCATAAAAATTTCTCTGCAGAAACAAAGAATGCATTAATGTAAGATCGTCTGAGGGACAACGCTTTGATTTGATCGAATCATCACTGGAGATTTTCTGGCTACGATCTTTTATGTATTTTTCTACCTTCATTTGTTCATTAAAATCATCGACATCTACAATAAAAGCTTTAGGAAAATTTTCTTCATTAAAATCACCATATGATGGTAAATCAATCTCGTAACATCCATTTACTCTTTGATCATTTATTTCATCATCAATATCATCTATAGTTTTTTTAATTACACGCGGTGTAAATGCGGAAACTGTTAATTCACCATTATTGCTTTCCTTTTCTTTATTTGCTCTTCTACCCATTATTTGCCCGACTATATCTTTCTCTATTAATGTTACTTTTGTGTGCGTAAATAGAGACGATGCAGTGCGCAAATCTGTGTAAAGAGAGTGTACATTTTTCAATGAAATTAAATATTTCAAAAAAAATATATTATATTTAACTATATTAGCGCGCCCGGTTAGCTACAATCTCTAGATATTTCAACACCCTCGGTTACATAAAATTCGCCAAATTTTTCTATTTTGTTTGGCCACTTTCCATCTTGCGAGTAGATATTTGGTATATTATTTAATATCGAGCTATCACTAGTGCCGTGGCATTTGCGGCAAAGAGCTCCATTACTGCATTCAGCAGCTGTTTCTACAGCATATAAATAATCAGTTGTATATGTGTTTGGACACAAAATTCTTTTGCCTTCGCTATTTATTAGCGGCGTAATGTTGCCGCATTTCTTTTTCACGACTACTTTTTTGTTGAGAACATAGAGATAGAAGCCAACAAATAAAATAGCCAGACCTATCAAGAATAATATAATACTCATAGTTTTAAATTATAGAATAAAAATATATATCAACTTTACTTAAGCGCAAAAAACAAAAACAAATAAGATGTCTTTATTTAATATATGAACTAATAAGAAATATATATTTGCTCCTGCGCTAAATTATTTATTTTTTTCTTTGTTTGATTTCCGCTAATAATACGCTTTATGCAAAAAATTTTATTATTGTTTGTTTATTAAAAAACATGGATAGAATTAAAAATAATAGTTTATCCGACTTTATACCTAAAGGTTATATAATAGGTTACAGATTTGGTCTAATGAGCGACGAAGATATTAAAAATAAAGCAGTTATTAAAATAACTTCTAGCGCTAACACGACCCAAGAGAAAACTCCTCATCCACACGGTCCAAGAAGTCAATTTCTTGGGACCGACTCTAGTAGATATAAGTGCTTAACTTGTAATCAATCTAAGGAGCATTGTTTTTCATTCGTTGATAGGCGCGTCTTTAAAAATCATAAATAATGGATATGAGTTCTAATTTAAAAAAGTGCAAAGAGTGCTTAAATATTATAATAAAGGATGAGGACAATCAAGATGTTTGTTCTTGTTATCCAGAATATTTACAAACTGTGTTAAATAAAAATTTATATAATCTATTTAAAAACAACATCACGTGTGTAAAATGTAATGAAGAATACTATTATACAAAAACAGGGGAATTATCCTGTCATTGTGATATCATTATAGACACTATATACAATTAAAAATATATATACATTTAAAAAGAATTGTAAAATTTAATTTTTTTTGTTTTTCAATTAAACCCATTTATGTGTTTAAATTTCTAAGATAGTAAAGAAAATGATTTTTTTAATGATCACCAACCATAATCATCTTTTCCTCTCGAAGAAGAATAACCACCATTAAAGTATTCGTCTACTCTTTTACATGATTCATGGTAACCATCAGGATAGCCGAAAAGATTTTCAACGTGACTACTAGGTTGATGTTTGCTTGTGAAAAATTCATCTACTTTTTTACATGATTCATGATAGCCAGGAGGATAGCCGAAAAGATTTTCAACGTGACTACTAGGTTGATGTTTGCTTGTGAAAAATTCATCTACTTTTTTACATGATTCATGGTAACCATCAGGATATCCGAAAAGATTTTCATCGTGATTACTACATCCATAGTTTTGCGATTTAGATGATCTAGATAATAGATGCTTAGATGATTCTGCTTTATCTATGTTGTCCATTATCCTCCTTTTTATGTTATATTCTACTTGTTCCTGCATACTTTCGGACATTGCTGTAAAATCGGGCAACCTGTTCTTTTTTCCTTGATATTTAATCATAGGGCATGTTATCCCTTTACAGGCCGCCATTATCTCTTCGTCACTTAAAGACATGACCCTTTCGACACCATCAAGCAGATAAACAAAATCATTAATTGTAACGCTTATGATTGCGCCTCCAGCAAAAGTATAAATATGATTGTGATCATAAAAATTTCTCTGCAGAAACAAAGAATGCATTAATGTAAGATCGTCTGAGGGACAACGCTTTGATTTGATCGAATCATCACTGGAGATTTTCTGGCTACGATCTTTTATGTATTTTTCTACCTTCATTTGTTCATTAAAATCATCGACATCTACAATAAAAGCTTTAGGAAAATTTTCTTCATTAAAATCACCATACGATGGTAAATCAATCTCGTAACATCCATTTACTCTTTGATCATTTATTTCATCATCAATATCATCTATAGTTTTTTTAATTACACGCGGTGTAAATGCGGAAACTGTTAATTCACCATTATTGCTTTCCTTTTCTTTATTTGCTCTTCTACCCATTATTTGCCCGACTATATCTTTCTCTATTAATGTTACTTTTGTGTGCGTAAATAGAGACGATGCAGTGCGCAAATCTGTGTAAAGAGAGTGTACATTTTTCAATGAAATTAAATATTTCAAAAAAAATATATTATATTTAACTATATTAGCGCGCCCGGTTAGCTACAATCTCTAGATATTTCAACACCCTCGGTTACATAAAATTCGCCAAATTTTTCTATTTTGTTTGGCCACTTTCCATCTTGCGAGTAGATATTTGGTATATTATTTAATATCGAGCTATCACTAGTGCCGTGGCATTTGCGGCAAAGAGCTCCATTACTGCATTCAGCAGCTGTTTCTACAGCATATAAATAATCAGTTGTATATGTGTTTGGACACAAAATTCTTTTGCCTTCGCTATTTATTAGCGGCGTAATGTTGCCGCATTTCTTTTTCACGACTACTTTTTTGTTGAGAACATAGAGATAGTAGCCAACAAATAAAATAGCCAGACCTATCAAGAATAATATAATACTCATAGTTTTAAATTATAGAATAAAAATATATATCAACTTTACTTAAGCGCAAAAAACAAAAACAAATATGATGTCTTTATTTAATATATGAACTAATAAGAAATATATATTTGCTCCTGCGCTAAATTATTTATTTTTTTCTTTGTTTGATTTCCGCTAATAATACGCTTTATGCAAAAAATTTTATTATTGTTTGTTTATTAAAAAACATGGATAGAATTAAAAATAATAGTTTATCCGACTTTATACCTAAAGGTTATATAATAGGTTACAGATTTGGTCTAATGAGCGACGAAGATATTAAAAATAAAGCAGTTATTAAAATAACTTCTAGCGCTAACACGACCCAAGAGAAAACTCCTCATCCACACGGTCCAAGAAGTCAATTTCTTGGGACCGACTCTAGTAGATATAAGTGCTTAACTTGTAATCAATCTAAGGAGCATTGTAGAGTCGGCCATGATGGATATATAGAAACATTTGCGCATTTTAGCCCGCATAAAAATATAATGATGATAACAAAGAAAGTTATATCTATATTATGCGTTAATAATAAATGTAATAAAGTTATTTTTTCCACTGAGAAGCTAGATTATGAGAAGAAAAATATTCACTTGAAAAAGAAAGACCTGCTAACTCATATATATGAAATAGCAAAGCAAGAAAAAGGTGTATGTCATCATTGCAAAACGCCAGTAAGAATAGCTGAAGACAACAAAATGTTTCCTATGATATTTAAATATGTTCTTAACAATAATAACAAATATGATTTATATCCTTATATGGTTTATGATACTCTGACGCGCACATCTGAGCATGAATTTAAGAAGTATTTTCCTAATATTCCGCGCCCCAAAGAATTATGTAATACTCTTACACTTATAAGCGGAATACCAATGCGCCTGGATTCTATATCTGCTATTACTAATAAACCTGAGCCAAATGAAGTTACAACAGCTTATAATTTGCTGCTAAAGTTAACAGCCGAATGCGGCAAAGATTTTAGATTGTCGTCAACTCAAGAATTAACAGAAGATATAAAGAAAAATCAAGATGCTGTTTTATATCTAATATATTCTATAGTGAATGGTAAAGTTAATATTGGGCAAGATTATGCTAAAAATGATACAATAAAAAGTATAATATCTTTCATAGATAGAAAATCCACTGAAGGAGGAATAGCAAATATATCAGGTAAAGATGGGCCAGTTAGAGGAGGAATTTTAGCGAAAAGAATACAGAATATAGGAAGGTTAGTAGCGACTTGCGATAATACGCTCGAATTTTCCACTATTATGATTCCCGAAAATTTGCTGAAAAATTTGTATACAATAGAAACATATAATGAATTCAACATTAAAAGATTAAATGCTTTTTACGTTAATGGCGCCAAATATCCTGGAGCCGAATATATAATACGCGCTTCTGATAATAGCAAATTATATTGTGACGAAGTTAATAAAACTTATGTGCCGCAAGTAGGTGATATTATAAAAAGAAATGTTTTTAGCGGCGATTTAGTTATTGTTGGGCGCGCCCCAACTCTTATGCCATATAATGTATCTGCTTATAAAATATCAGACAAATTAAATGAATCTGGTGAATCGATATGTATAAAATCTTCTGAATATAAAAAATTCAAAGATGGTGACTTCGATGGCGATGAAAGTTCAGTGATAGCGCCGCGTGATATGAATGGTGTTGCTGAGTTGTCATTATTAATGAAAACAGAGAATATAATTACTACAGTCAAAAACGGAGATTTAACATTAGGAATTGAATGTCATTCGTTGATAGGCGCGTCTTTATTAACTCAAGATACTAATGAAAGTATAAATAAATTAAATTGGCTAATTAATTCAATACCTGGCGTCTACAATCATCTTTTCCTCTCGAAGAAGAATAACCACCATTAAAGTATTCGTCTACTCTTTTACATGATTCATGGTAACCATCAGGATAGCCGAAAAGATTTTCAACGTGACTACTAGGTTGATGTTTGCTTGTGAAAAATTCATCTACTTTTTTACATGATTCATGATAGCCAGGAGGATAGCCGAAAAGATTTTCAACGTGACTACTAGGTTGATGTTTGCTTGTGAAAAATTCATCTACTTTTTTACATGATTCATGGTAACCATCAGGATATCCGAAAAGATTTTCATCGTGATTACTACATCCATAGTTTTGCGATTTAGATGATCTAGATAATAGATGCTTAGATGATTCTGCTTTATCTATGTTGTCCATTATCCTCCTTTTTATGTTATATTCTACTTGTTCCTGCATACTTTCGGACATTGCTGTAAAATCGGGCAACCTGTTCTTTTTTCCTTGATATTTAATCATAGGGCATGTTATCCCTTTACAGGCCGCCATTATCTCTTTGTCACTTAAAGACATGACCCTTTCGACACCATCAAGCAGATAAACAAAATCATTAATTGTAACGCTTATGATTGCGCCTCCAGCAAAAGTATAAATATGATTGTGATCATAAAAATTTCTCTGCAGAAACAAAGAATGCATTAATGTAAGATCGTCTGAGGGACAACGCTTTGATTTGATCGAATCATCACTGGAGATTTTCTGGCTACGATCTTTTATGTATTTTTCTACCTTCATTTGTTCATTAAAATCATCGACATCAACAATAAAAGCTTTAGGAAAATTTTCTTCATTAAAATCACCATACGATGGTAAATCAATCTCGTAACATCCATTTACTCTTTGATCATTTATTTCATCATCAATATCATCTATAGTTTTTTTAATTACACGCGGTGTAAATGCGGAAACTGTTAATTCACCATTATTGCTTTCCTTTTCTTTATTTGCTCTTCTACCCATTATTTGCCCGACTATATCTTTCTCTATTAATGTTACTTTTGTGTGCGTAAATAGAGACGATGCAGTGCGCAAATCTGTGTAAAGAGAGTGTACATTTTTCAATGAAATTAAATATTTCAAAAAAAATATATTATATTTAACTATATTAGCGCGCCCGGTTAGCTACAATCTCTAGATATTTCAACACCCTCGGTTACATAAAATTCGCCAAATTTTTCTATTTTGTTTGGCCACTTTCCATCTTGCGAGTAGATATTTGGTATATTATTTAATATCGAGCTATCACTAGTGCCGTGGCATTTGCGGCAAAGAGCTCCATTACTGCATTCAGCAGCTGTTTCTACAGCATATAAATAATCAGTTGTATATGTGTTTGGACACAAAATTCTTTTGCCTTCGCTATTTATTAGCGGCGTAATGTTGCCGCATTTCTTTTTCACGACTACTTTTTTGTTGAGAACATAGAGATAGTAGCCAACAAATAAAATAGCCAGACCTATCAAGAATAATATAATACTCATAGTTTTAAATTATAGAATAAAAATATATATCAACTTTACTTAAGCGCAAAAAACAAAAACAAATATGATGTCTTTATTTAATATATTAAATAAAGACATCATATCGGCCCATTCGATGTACCGAGATCTATTATAATATAATATACATTGCAACATATATTCATTTAAAATCGTAAAATCATATCGACGATTCTTTAATCGAATATATCGATAAAATAAATGATCATATCATGAGTTATAGTAGATGGATATTGGATTATATAATATGTTAAATTAAGGATTTTCGTCTATGCGGCACGATATCAGATGTGATGATCAATATTATTAGAATAAAATTCACGCATTGTATGATCAATATTTTCAAAAATTTTTATAAATGGTCCTAATTCGAGACCATAGCGTTGATAACGGCTATTTAATTCTTCAAAGTTAATTTCAAAATTCCATACAAGCCAAGCGATATTCTTTATAATGTTCTGCTTAAGATAAAAACATACCATGTTTACTAGATGGATTCTTTTAATAACATCGTTTTTTAACAACCATGACACGAGTCGTAAATATCTTTTATTACACGCAAACAATAATATAATCCGGCTATGTAAAAAATCTTCTTTATTAAGTTGATAAATTTTAAATATTAAACGCAAATTTTTAAATCTTCTATAGCGTTTAAATACATGTTGCCATAGTTGTTTTCTAAAAGATAATATTAATGATTGGTGATTTCACAATATATGACCTCACGAAATTTAGCATATAAAAATCTCATCCGATCATATCTGTCCATTTTCATATATTGATACATTTCATCTATTATTACTTTCTCATCAAACACATACATATCAATTATTTTACTGTCTTTCGTTTTTGTCGCATAATTTAATGCTCTCTTTTGTAGAGGTTTTGAAATAATTCTATTTTTGATATTCCGCACCGCCTTGTTCCATCTTTTTGACACCAAACATGCTCCAATAAATTCGCATGGTCTCAAATAACATATGATACGCGCGATAATTATATCCGGAAAATTTTCCATCAGTTGCGATATTCAAAAAAAAATGATTATTCAAATTCGTAAGATTCGCTCACCCTATCTACTTCTTCGGGACTAATATCAAAATTCCACATGACCCAATCAATTATAACATGATCATCTATCCGATCATGAAATATAAAACATTTATATAATACATATATAATTTGTTCCTTATTGATGTAATTATTTTCTAACATCCATGTCAAGAAACGAATGTCTCTTAATTTACATGCATGTTTTATTGCGAAATCATCATATTTAATATTTTTCGTGGAATATATTTTAAAAGTAAACGCAGCTCACTAAAATTATTATAAATAAAACAAACAGTAGCATACATTAATTTATCAAAGTGATTTGTTTTAGGTACAAACGACGATACTTAATTTCGAAAACGAGTATATAAAAACGACATTTCTCTATAATCATCTTGTTTATATGATTCAAACATTGAATTTTTTATTTGATCTTCAGCAAATATGAACATTTTTGTTAAATTTTTATTTTTTTGTTTTTTTGCATGATTGAGAATAATATTTTGTAAATCAGCAGGAATTCGTCTACCACGAATATTTTTTATTTATTCCATACCCGCGATATAAGACAAACATCTATAAAATATTTTGTTTCGATGAACCGCAAAATATTTCGAATAATTTCTGCCGGTAATAGATGCATCATGACGAATAATGTATGTACAAAAAAATTCAATTTTATTCGGCTCTTCCATCGATCGTAATTAAATTATTTTTGATTTTGGTAGACCCGACCGATGATATTTCATTCATTGTATAATCAAAATGTTACATACGAAACAAGCATAACAAAGTAATAACTTTATTGATAAATAAAAACGTATGATTAGTAACTTTAATTTTTAATATTTCATATCTATCTGTGTTCGCATATAACATTGATAGGGTAAAACTATATACAAATAATTTTGCTTTATCGAGATGATCGCTAAGACAAGCAGTCCGAAATAAACATTTACATAATTCTTTATCGCCAATAAAATATTTAATGAAACTTTGATTGTATCTATATGACCGTAACGACAAAAACTCGTAAAAATTATATTTTTATTATTTTCGATATCCTTTGGGATTTCAAAGACCCACTGAAGTATATCATGTATACATATGTATGTATAAAATTTTGGTTTATGAATATGGTTTATCCCAAATTGCTTCATGAGTTTAACATTTTTCGTACTCAAAATGTGGTATAATAAATTATCACGAATTTCTTCCAACCCAATAGGACCTGGATATTTATCCATGCCGCATAAAAATAAATTCCATAACTTTAAGACTCTGCACATGCTACTGAATGATGCAATTCTCGCATAATATATAATTATACGCAAAACATCTTCGTTTAAGTACTCAAAAGGGTCTACCATAATTATTATAATAATTATCAATTATGATCATCAAGTTTGTGGGACCGCGCCGCGCGCATCCATTGAAAAAATATAATTAATAATATTTAAGATAATAATTGATTATACAAAATATTTCATACCTGTCGCGATTAAAATATTTTAATAATTCGAATCCTGTTTTTCGTTCATATTTAAAGGTTTCTAATAAAAATTGTACCAGTAATTTATTATTTATAAAGCAAGCATTGTGTAATATTTTTTCCGATAACCGAAAACGTATAATTAAAAATTTTATTAATTCATAATTCCTCCACTCGAAAGAATAACTAAATTTATTTTTTATATATTCGATGCAGCGATATTGTATTTCATTATAACAAATATTTTTGCATTCACTTATATCGTAGTATGTGATCAAAAATTTTATAATATCAATATATTCTTTATAACATAAATTATTTACCAAATATATGCCTCTATGTAATGATAGAGTAAATTTATATACGAATAATTTTGCTATATCAAGGTGATTATTTAAGCAAGTTATTTCAAATAATTCTCCTGCGAATTTTTCATTATTGATAAAAATTTTGATGAACCATGAAACAATATTTATCTTACCGTAGAGACATGCGTCACAAATGAAGACATTCCAATTAATTATTTTTAACATATTTTTATTGTAGTCAAGTAATAATTGAACTATTTCGAGGTGACCACTAATACCCGCAGCCATTATTGAATTATAAAGAATATTTTCATCAATATTATATGATTTACATAACCATTGAACCGCTTCGATTTTATTATATTGACAAGAATTTTTACAAATTACGCCGGTATTTTCGATATCCTTTGGAGTTATTTTAAAATTTTCAAAGGTCCATTGAGCTGTACCAAACATACCTATATACATATAATAGTCAGGTGAATCGATATTATATATTCCAAACTGCTTCATGAGCTTAGCATTTTTTGTCCTCAAAATGTAAAATAATAATTTATCGCGAATTCTAGACGTAATAAGGCCCGGATATTTATCCATGCCGCATAAAAATAAATTCCATAACCTTGATACTCTGCACATGCAACTGTATGATGCAATTCCCGCATAACTTATGATTATACGCAAAACATCTTCGTTTAAGTACTCAAAAGGGTCTATCATTTTGATTTAATATGCGATAAAATTATCTTCCTTTTTTTTATGTGTGTTCGAAATTGTGATTATAAAGTTCATAATTATATATCTATCTTTATCGATAATATGATTACAATGACGATATTTAAAATATAATTCAGACTATCTTTTTATTTTATCATAATTTTTAAATATATATTTATCACTGACGTCAAAAGTAGTAATTATATATTCTAATATTTCGACACGATTTCGATCACATATTTCATATAAGATATAAAAACCATCGTCCATTGATAGATTAATCATAGATATAATTAATTTTGCTATCTCAAGATGACCAAAAGCGCAAGCTATTCCGAATAGAAATTCCGCTAATTTTTCATTGATAATAAAATTTTTGATCAACCATTTCATGGTATCGATATGCCCGAGTTCACAAGCTTTTTCAAATCCAAACCAATCATATCCGATAAAGTCATTATCATACCCATCAAATCATTTTTATTATAAGTGAATAACCAATGAGTTATTTCGAGATGTCTGTTTATACATGATCTTTCTATAGCATTTATAATTTTATCTTTTTTAATAATTGGTAAAAATCTATAAAATAACCATTGAGCTGTCTTGAAGTGACCATTATCACAAGCAAATACAAAAATTATATCTATGTATGGCTCAATATCATCCGAAGAAAGTTTAAAATTTTTAATAGTCCATCGGATCGAACCATAACAACTTATTTCATAATAAATATCTGCTGAACCGCAAAATTTATATATTCCATATCGCTCCACGAGTTCAGCATTTTTTGTTTTCAGAATGTGTAATAATAATTTATCGCTAATATCGGGTGCGATGTAACCATGATATTTACCTATATTGCATATTGTTGTATTCCACCGCCGTGAAACTTCACGCATGCAAGTGTACGATACGATTCCCACATAACTTATAATTATTCGCAGAATATCTTCGTTTAAGTACTCATAAGGGTCTACCATGATATATAATTATTAAAAATATATAATTATCAAATCCCCACCCCATATTTAAAAAATTTATTATTATGCGCATCACTTAAGGAGGAACCCCCTTAACCCCCCATATTTAAAAAATTTCTTATTATGCGCATCACCCGTTAAAAAATTTATTATTCATGCGCATTACTTGTTAAAAAATATATGATTATCGTCATGTTCGCATCATAATAAAAAATATTTTTTAACGATGAGGGGTTTAAGGGGAACCCCCTTTAGATAACATGTCCGCATCATACTTAAAAAATTTATTATTCATGCGCATTACTTGTTAAAAAATATTTATGATACCATGCGGACTCTGAGTTAAAAAATATTTATGATAGTAGGAGTTCACTCCTTAGGGGGGGTCGCCCTCCTGGAGCTATGGGAGGCACTCCTTTGAAATGAGTCGATAATAATTCATATATATCTTGATTATGATTATCACGAGCAATAGTCAACGCTACACAAATGAATTCACGTTTAAACACGAAATTATCGTTGGTCACAAACCACCGAACAGAATTAAGATGTCCATACATACATTCGTTTAAGAAATAATCTTTTATTTCTTCACTAAGAGTAACTTTGAATTCTGTGACGATCCAGTTCGCGATATCGTGGTTTTTATTGTCATTTGTTACTTTATCAAGTATCGACACAATATCGGTCTCTCCGAAATTAAATTTTTTAAATATCCACCGGGCCATATCGGAACGACGATCAATACATGCATCATGTTATATGTTCGCTGACCTCGCGCACATTTCAGAAATTTTATAATTATCGGTGAACCATTCGGCCCTTTCGATTCGATCAGATTTACAAAATTTTCTCAATATCGATGCAAGATCATAATTAAATATATTATTTGTTTCGGCCGGTAAGTCTCGCAAACATTTCACATTTGGTACAAAATAACTATTTTTTTATAACGTTTTTATTAAACTTATCGATGAATTTAAACTCCTTAGTGTTTATGAAATATAAATCATATGTTTGTTGTTCACGCCGTCGTGTGAAATATGGTAATTTAACGATATGTAATAAAGACGATGGTATCGTTATTAACCATTTTATTATTTCTTCATTGTTTACTTCGCGAAGCAGACTTAGAATATATTGATGTTTAAATAAACAAAAAATACAAATTATATGTAACATCCCGGAGTGAATATTTTCTATTCATATATCATCGCTCGTTATGTGGAACTTATGTATTTTATTTATTTTCGATGAGAAATTTGACCTCTCATATGCATTAGTATGAAAGATTTATTCAAGAACCATTGATGGGAGATAAATAATTATCTTATTTAATTTGATACATCATTCATCGATGTTAAATAAAAAATAAAAATCAATTTTACAACAAGATCAACGTATATCAAATACATGTGCATGTCTGTTCAATCGTTCTCTGCCCATGTGAAGTAATAATATTATTTTTTGAAAATTGGCGTTCAGTTCATAGATATATCGCACTTTTAACCATACGCGCATTACGGTCAATTGAGGCGAATCGAATGATTCTATAGTCGTGCGCATTTCATCGGCTGTTATATCGTATCGATCAATAAAATAGCTTAATAGTTCAAACCTGTTATTTTTACAAACTACAGGAAATACAACATTTACTATGGTTGATCGTCGCACGCGAGATACATCGCATATATAGTCGATATCATCAAGTAAATTAAAATTTTTTATTGCATTAGTCCGGTTGACCATAGCGTTTAATATTTTTTCTGTTATATGGTCCATAATTTGATAATTCGTATAAATATAGTCTACCAACTCAAAATTTTTATATCGCATACTATCAATCAATAAATGAGTCATACAGAGATATTTAAATCCATAAAATTCTATATATTGATTGAATATAATACTATTACACCTGTATAATAATATTCTTAACAAGTGTGTTTTGACCATTTTTATTGTATAACAATAAATTCTATTTCGTTGGAATCTTTGTATCGCTGATATCCGCTCGACTTTATTATTTATATTTGATTCCTCGACCAATTTAATCAATACATCTTTGCTATAATATTGAAAAATATTGATCAATTTATCAAATGTTGATTTATCTCTGCGCTCGAGCGCATTATATAAATATTTTATTTTAGATGATATTCTTTCGCACAACTTGTGGGTCCAATTAATTCTGATTTTTTGTTGAATGTATGGTTTGTACATTCTTGGGCGGATCAAGTAACATTCATCAATTTGATGAATATCAATTTTTGATAAAAAATAATGAATATCATTGATAAAAATTACTTATATCGATATTTTGTATATGTAATTGTTCACATAATACTTGAATACATTCGACCATTTGATTTTCATCTCTCATATGATGATATATAAAATCAAATATATTTTTTGTGATTTCAATATCCCATTTGTAATTTGTATAAAAATATTTTACTAATTCATAATTTTTGTGCTTTAAACTTTGCATTAAACAATAGTGCAAAGAAAACCATTCTCCGCTATAATATTCCATAAATTGTTTAAATAAATTTATATTATATTCCGCTATTAATAACATAGATATACATTTTATTATCTCAGGTCTAGTACTACAATATACATAATAGTCTTCGTATTGACTTACTTTTCCATAATATAATATTCTTTCGTCTCTATTTTCATTTTTTATTATATAAACCATTTCTATTAATTCATAATATTGCATATTATGAATATATATATCTAATGCCGTTTTATTTTGATTTTTTATCGCGTCTATGATATTTATTTTATCTGTTTGAATTTTTTTATTTATTTCTCGCGTCCAATCTATCACAATTTCGTTAAAAACGTCCATTTTAGTTATAATCAAAAAAATATAATTCAAATTTGTGCAATATAATATCCGAGAATATGTGAATACTCTTCGCCAATTAAATCAATTAATATATATTTTTGTAGCGCGACGTTGATTGGATTGATATATTTTATATCTAACCATGTACCAATTACACTCGGATTTGGCTGAAGCATTTCCCTATATGTGTGTAAATCATCTGATGTTAAATTATAATATTTAATAAAATATCGAATAACTTCAAACTTATTGTGAAAGTAAGCAATAACAAATATTTCATTTAATATAATTGATTTTTGCACACGTGATACCTCGCAAATATCCGAAACATTATCGACTAAAAATACATTATTAAATGCGCGCAATGAACATAATTTTTTTAATATTTCAATAGTATCTTCGGTTTGCGATGATATAAGAAATATTTCGAATAACTTTGTCTCTTTCGAAACAACAATATATATTTTGTTTTTCTAAATATAATCGATCATCGCATAAGAGCGGAATTGTTAAACACATTTTTTGAATATTTTTTTAAAAAGGTATAATCAATTTTTTATATGGATCGAGCCTCGTAAAAAAAATAATATTATATATCGAATATATAATTGCAATCCAATGCATCAAACGTTTCTTTATTGACCTCCTCGAACATTTTTTTCTTTTGATCTTCAACATTTAATGTAACAATATATTTATTTTGCATCCATATACAGGCTATGAGTAGATAATACGAGTTATGAACATATTCATCGGGATTTTCATGCATAGATTTCACTATAAGTATATATTCCATAATTTTTTGTCTATTAATTTCATATCGTTTAATAACCCAATCAATTATATTAAATTTATTATATATAAATATGTCTATGATAATTGGAATATTTATTTCTGACATTTTAATATTAAAAATACCAGAATATATCTTGATCATATTTAATGAATTTATACGATCATTATTTCTGTTGTTAATTAACAACAATAATATAAAACTTCTATAAAAATTTATAATCATATCTGTTTCATTTATGTAATAAAGTATCTCAAACTTTTTATATTTGATACATTCGCAGATGAACCCACTTGTACAACAATTAACCTCACCAATATAATAATTTGTGTATCTTTTAAATATGATTAAATCAGAATTTTTTGCAATACTTTCCATCATATACATCATGCATACAGTTTTAGGAAATTTATGTTCGACTATTCCGCTCTGAGATAATTCCACAATTAGCTCGAATCTTTCAAATAGTTGAGAATTTTCGAGTATATCAATCAATTCGCCGACTTTGATAACATGTATTGCGTCAATAATTTCATCAAGATATAGTTTATTATTTGTCCGAATAGCATATAATATATTTTCTTTATATTTTTTGATTTTTTGTTTTATAATGTATTTGGCATTTATAGAATTAAATTCCATTTCTTAATATATTATTGATAATTATTGAATAACCACTCGATAGAATTAAAATTCCAATATTGACATAAGCATATGATAAAATCATCTGTCAACTCAGATTTTTTTATATTATGTGCTAGGATGAAAGTGATCATTCTATCAAATATTTTCTTTGCGGCATATCGCAGTTAATATTTTGCTCATGTATTTGCGCGGTATATTAAATTTTTTAACTAAATAATGAAACAATGTGGGATTTTTATCGATGACGATATCAAAGATGTATGAGTTCTCCACAATTAGTTATTTCCATAAATTTTTAAATATTTTTCGAAAGTATTGATGTCACATATCGTGATGATAACACTAAAAATTTCATTGATTATGCGATCTCGATTATTAGCGATATATTTATTTAATAATTTTTTATAAACTTTGATCCGGTCCCGATATTTTTTTGATTTATCGTTATTATCGATAAAGCGGAATAATATTTTATTGATAAAGTTATCGATAGTTCCATAGTTGATTGATACGATCAAATTAATTATATTTAATTTTATTGCGTTAGTTATATATCCTTTTATGATGGATAATTCCATACAGTCAGAATATGTACGCTTAAATAGTTTATTCATTATTTGCTTTGCATTATGCTATTAAAAAATTATTCAATTTTCGATATTGAAAAAAATAATAATGTTCACTCATCATAAATATTACTTAGATATTTATCAAAGAGATCAAGACCAAAAAAACTTTTTAATATACTTATTTGATCATTTTCACAATGATTTTCTAAATATCTCACTCTAATAAAATTATATCCGATATAGTGATAAATTTGATAAAATTTATTTAATATTCGTTCTATCTCGTCATGATTTAATTTATAATTTTTAAATAACCAATCGATCGATTTATAATTATCATACTGACATAATTGCATAAATAATTCATCAAGAATATCACATTTTTGTATATTATATATATTGCAAAATGTGATCATTCTATCGTGAATATTATTTTTTCTACAAATTCCGATTAATATTCTTCTTATGTGTTCACGTGGTAAATCATATTTACCGACTATAGGATGAAATAGAACCGGATTTTCATCAATGACCATATCAATGATATACGATGTTACTTCGAACGTTGTACAAAATTTTAAATATTTTTCAAACGTATCGACGTCGCATTTTGGCATAATAAAAAAGAACAGTTTATCAATTATTTGATCTCTTGTTTTTTCGTCGAGGGTTTTTTCGTTGTTGACGGCCGAAAATAAATTATCAATATTTATTTCTGTATGATCCTCCAATGTTTTTGTTATAATATTTGTTAAAAAATTATTCAAATTTCGAACGATCGGTCAAAAAAATAATTAATCATCATTAAATATATATCGGGCATATTTTTCAAATATTTCCGCGCCTATAGTGTTAATCATTTTTTCTTTTTGTTCTTCAATCGTTAATGGGTTGAGATATTTAAAATTTAATAATGTGCACCGATGATGAAACACATGCGACCATAATAATGTTCACATACATAATATAAGTTAATCGCTTCTATAATTTTTTCAATTTCTGCCGGGCTATATTTGAAATATGAGATGATCCAACACATGACATGGAATTGATATTTGACGCATAATTTAACTAATATATCAGTTATATCGATTTTGCGTACATTAAATATTTTACAATAAATACCGATCGTATCAACCGTATAATACGGACATAGTTTTTTTAATATTTTATATTTATTATCGATATTTACATATTTTTTATATACATGATGGATCAAACCGCAATTATTGTTATTAATTATACATTTAATAATGGATATTAAATTTTTTTCAATAACTTCCTTACCATAGAAGTAGCGATATGTTTCGAGCATATCGACAGTACAATCGTTCACTAAATAAGTAATCATCATATCAATTATATATTTTTTATTTTTATATTCATATATTTCATTTTTTGTAGTCCGCAAATATTTAATCAATTCTATTGCCATATCCTCACCTCTCAAACCAGAATTTTTATCGACGTTTATGATGTCAATTAATTTTTTTTTCTTAAACATCGCTATTTTGTTAATTATTTTATTTGCGCATGTTCTATTATTTCTTTTAATTACGTCGAACATATCATCTCTATATCGTATTATCTTATCGCCCAAATTGACATACATAATACCGCGAATTATCGTATCCATCTTTCGTATATTATATATGGTATATAAAAAATAATCAATTTTCGCTAAACAAGTCCGCTAAATCATGAACAGTATCATCGTCATGTAGTTCAAATATTTTTTCATCATCATCTAACAAAAATAAAAATAAAAATTGATTAAGATATTTGTTGTCAGCGATCGATAATATATTTTTCATCTGTTTTGATTCACTCATATGCGGTGTAATAAATTTGCACTCGAACCATACAGACATTACGTTTTTCGATAAAGCTAAATGATCGATCAATAATTTGTTTTGCGTAATATCCGCGCACTCGATTTTAAAATATTTGCATATGCAGTTCAAGATGACAAACTGAAATTTTTCACAAGCACGATAAAATTCATATAAATTATCAACAATAAATTCTCTTGTAATACCGAACACGATGCAAAAATATTTAAATTTATTGAGAAACCAAAACGAACTTACAGGCTTCGTAAAGAAGAGATACCATGAACACACCGCGGTCAATATTGATAATTTATTATCGACAATATATGTTTCGTATTCGTTGAATATATAGCGGGCAAGTGTAAAATTATCATACATCACGCAATTCATATATATTTTGCTCGTGGCGGACCTATTAATGTTAAGCTGGGACATACACCATTCGAAAGTAATAATATTACAATGTTGGGTTATCAAGTGCATAATATTTAAGTTTGCATAATATCCGTTCGTGCGACGCACATTATCGAGATATTTCTTTGCCCCATCGATATCATCTCTGATGAGCGCTCCAATAAAGAAAGTTTCATTTAGTTCCATTTTTTTACGATAGTGCGGGTTCAAATTTTTTCATCACACGAATATATTTTCCTCATCATGGAGGAAAAAAATATCGTCAATTATCAGGCAAATTAAATATATCGCAATATTGATTAGAATTTGCTATTTTGCATATTTGATGTAATTGTTCTTGTTTACTCAGCTTGAGAATAAATTTATTAAATACCCATTTATACATTAATTTATTTTCTTGGATTTGAATCAATAAATCTGATGCCAATTCCTCATCAGATATTTGATAATGGATAATTAACCAGTTTAATATTTTAAAATTACTATTTTCGCACGCTAAGTGCAAGAAATTTCCACAGAGTATTAGGATCTTATTTAAACTGAGATGTGTGCATATAAATACAACGGATTTGAAATATCCTTTAGAAATCACATTCGTTAATAATATTTTAACATATCCTATATCAAGTTTATTTCCATAGTTGGTGAAAATATAATTTGCAAGTATTATATTATTATTATAACACGCATCATAAATCAATGGACAAATATCTTCTTTTTTGATGCTAAACTGTTTTATTAACCATTTTAGCGTATTTACATCGCATTTTTCTGTTATATTTTTCATAATATATATGATTGAAATATATCTTTTGAATTCTGGTATCGAATAAATTTCGTTTAAATGTTTTGCGGCATTTACTAAGTCATTATCCTTACAGGCTTCGATAAAAGCTTGATGCTCCATTATATTGGTTAATAATATTTCCCGTATAATTCAAATTTATATTATAACAAAAAATAAATTAATTATTTAAAATATTTTTAAATATTAACTCGGTAATTATAACATGAATATTTTAATTTTCGATTTTATTGAGCAAATCCATTTTTTCTACATCGACCACATTAATTTTAAATTCTTGAAATAAAACTTCAAGAATTTTTATATTGCCGCTGAGACAGATTTTTAATAATATGTCCGAATCCATTAATTCAGTTTTATTTATATAATTTATATGACAGAGAAATCGAACAGGCCCAATCAATATGTTTATACATGCTATTCTGAATGTTTCGATTTTTTGATCGTCGAATTCATAAGTTTTATGTATATATTTTGCTAATTCATAATTACCTTTGAAACACGCATTTCGGAAATTTATTATAAAATAATCATCACTATATACGATAAAATATTGAAATGTTCTATTTAACCAATCAAATGTATTTTCATTACATTTTTCTGATAAGCGTTTAATATAATATGACATGTTAAATAATGTTTCATAACATAATATCGGTATTACTTTTTTTGCCCTTGCAATATCATTATCAGAACAACGATCAATAAATTCTTTTGTTGAGCAAACCATCTTTATCTGATTATATATTAATAAAAAATAAATAATTCAATTTTACACAAAATTAATATATTAATTATATACTTTTTTTTGGTGACCCATTCTAATAGTTGAAAATTATCGCTAATTTGTGTAGTTAAATGAATATTACGACCATCTGTCTCTTCTTTATGGAATAAATCTTCTTCATTAATACCAAATAAATCGAATAATAATTTAAAAGTATCATAGAACTGTTCTTTATATAAATTATATAATATATGGGCCAAATCCGTTGAACATCATCATATTGTTATGATGATTCAAATTTTATTGAAAAGTGATAAAAAATAAAGGTAAACATGATACCCATTCAAACAAATATTTATTACTATTACTATTATTATGATATAAATCGAATGCTTCATGAAACTTTACACATTTTTCATAATGTCCATAAATGAGCATATGACATATTATTTTATTAATTTTTAATCTTGATATATCAAGATCAAAATTATCAAGTAAGAAAGTCATATTTTTTAGTGAGCCCTTTATACATACGAAAGTGAATATGTGATGAATTTTTTTGTAATTGAAATGCTCTAAGCAATATAAATGCATTGCAAGATCAAAATTATCTCCTATACAAGCATATTTGAATACATTCGAAAAATCTTTTGATTTGAGATAACCATTTTCGTTAACTAAATCGTTCTGATTTATTTTAAAATATTTAAAAATTAGTCGGAGTATTTCAACGTTATTGATATTGCATATGTAGTATAACATATCTTTTTTGATGAATTCTTCCTTATCAATGTGGACGGTCCGAAATAAATATTTAATAATTTCGAGTGATTGTTTATTACACGCGGTCTTTAATATTTTGATCGTGTCCGAATTGCCATAATTATTATTAATATGATCTGCTAATATAAAATTTTTACCTAAGCATGCGCCGTGGAATGCGCGTTTTAAAATATCAACGTTGAGATTAAAACGTTTTTTTAGCCATTCAAACGTATTGATGTTACATCGACAAGAAATAATCGTTAATGCGTATGTCCATAATTTGTAGATATCATTATTTGATTTAAATTTTGATATGACTCGTTCCGCTCCTTTTATATTATTATTTTGCGATGCGATGATAAAATCAATTTCGAGTGATAAGTAATCATACATTTTATATATATACATATCCCTATGATGATTTCATTTTTTGACGGGAGGAAAAAAATAAATTATACACCCGATTTAACTATATCATCAACTTCATTTTTTAATTTTTCTTCGGATATTTTTTCATATAGTATGAATTCTATATATTGATCAATAAATATTTTTCCGAATCTATTTGTCAGTATGGTAATCATCGCATCACGATCTGCTCTTAGAGCAAAAACTTCTTTTATAAAATATTTTTTGATTAATAATTACGGATTAACACATTTAATTATTCTTTCGTCACCGAGATAAGTTAATATTATCTTTTATTTTGAATCTCTCATGTAGATATTTAACCTCATCTAATAAATTATTCTCACATAATATCATAAAAGTTGATCCGAGTGTATTTTAATAATAAATGTTCTGTGAGATCATAATTTTTCGATATATAAGCTTCAGGAAATAATATATCAAAATCGAATGATTCAAGATTTTCAGCAAATGTTGTTATGAACCATTCATAAGTTTGAATGTCACAATATCTGACTACTTCCGGTAATTTTTTTGATAATGTTTCTTTATCGAATCCCGAAGAAATTATTTCTTCAGCTATTTCAATATCATTAGTCTGACATGCAATCACGAAACGCCGAATAATAATTTCAAAAATTTCTTTATCGATATTATATTCGACTGACCCGAAAAACCACCAATAAATTTTTATTATTAAATCAATCATTGTTATGATAAAAAGTAAAAAATAATTCAAATTTGCAACCGGTACGGCGGATATTATCGATAAAAAAAATTAATATACTCGCATTAACTCGTTTCCGAATTTATCGATCCTTATATTAGGTTCAGTGAGTGATATAAACCATGTCGATATTGATAATTTACAATTTTAAAAAAATAACATTAAATAATATTTGTAGGTATGATTTCATGCCCTCTGACTTTTTTCAATAAATGTATTCGTTTTTCGCGATCATATTTATTTATAAATTTATATATAATCCACGTTTTCATCAATTCCGCATCGGACATTTTATAACATAAATCGATGTTACATTTATTAAATAGATCATCGTCATTAATTTCAAACATCTAAAATAACCAATCAACTTTTTGAAAATTTATTCTTCACATACATAACTTAATGTTGGAATCATATTTAATATTTCTTCTTTTTTTATGTGGAACGTGGTGCGCAAATATTCTAACATCGATATTGATCCATCTAGGTATACATTATTGAATGTCATAATGATTAATTTACGATCGGTGATCGGTCCATATTTAACTAATATATGTTGCGCTAAATCAAAATTATTTGCGATACATGCATCATAAATATATACATTATGATTATTTATAATATTTTTAAAATAATTCACATATAAGTCAAATATCGCAGGACTACAATATTGAACGATTGTATGCGTTAATTCTTCGATATATTCGATATCGCCGTCAAAAAAGTTTAACGAGTTTTTTACTTCGTCAAAGTCGTTATTTTTACACGCTTCAATAAATGTATTCATTATCTATCATTATCATACTTTTTATGATCAAATTTATGTATGAAAAAAATTAATCATAATGATACTCATAATTTTCATCGCTTTCTTTTATATATGTTCTTATTTGGTTTCTGAGTGTTTTGGTCGGGTTATATTTTATTCCGAATATCCATTTATAATTATTAAAAGTTTTTTCTCCAACGATATTAAATATTATTGTTTGTAGTCTTTGATTATCATATCCGGTGATTAATTTATTATATAACCAGAACACGATAACGCGATGACCCCTCTTATAGAGATCATTCAAAAATTCTACTGGAACATCATCCGCATTGATTTGATAATAATTTATTAACCAATCTAATATAATAAAATGTTCCCTTATACATGCATCACGTATAATACTCAAATTATTATATTCAATAATTTCTTTCTTTTTTATGCGGAATGTATGGCAGAAAAATTTTACTCGCATCACATATATTTTATCCTTAAAGACAAGATCGTTTAAATATTCGAGTCTATAATTCCAGCATTCTTTGAAAACTAAATTAAAATTTTTTATGATGAACATGGATACTTTTACATTCCCGTCAATGAGGGAGTTGTATAGTGCGATTTTTAAATCAGAAGTATCAGTGATACCTAATATTTCAATAATATAAGTTTTAAATAATATACATTACAATTTCGATATATATATCGCAATATACGATTCTGTGTTTCTGATGATAAATAATGAAACTGATATGTTATTTTTAATATTTGTTGTTTATCTTTTGCGATCAATATATCGTGTGCATATCTAACGATTTCTGACCATGTAAAATGCATGATTAATATATTATAAAAATACGAGTTTCAATTTTTATTTAGGTGGCCTCATAAATAATAAAAATTGAATTAATATATTTTATTAATAGTTAAAAATGGCTCAACGAGATGCGAGATTATTAAAAGAAGAATTTCGAGGAAAATTAACAATAATCAGAAATATTGATATAGAACAATTCGAAGACCTCGATAAAAAATTTTTCACACGTTGTGATAAAACGGACGAAATATGGTATACAACAAGCGAAAATAGGACCAACAGGGTTATTGATCAACGCGAAATGGAATGTAAATTTTATATATCGGGTCCATGCTTAGGATGTAACAGAACATATAATGATGTTAATCTTTGTTATGAAGGATATCACCGCGGTTGTTTACCTTCATCTCTCTATTGTGAGGACATATTGAGTAGAAAAAAAATTAATTAATCATTCCATCGTTGATCATCCATTATGTATTAATTTTTTGTATTTGTTTTCAAATACAAAATACTTTTCATCTACGATAACAATATGATTTATTAATCTATAACAAAATATTCTTTTATATACAGAAAACCGTCCGTAAATATTATAAAGCCATTTATACGATCTCTTATAATAGTCTGTTATATATATTAACAATCCATAATTACACATCAAATCGTATAATGATAAATTATTATCTTTTACAACATTAGTTGCGCCGGAATAATTCTTATCATATATATATTTATATATAGTTAAAATTAGATAATTATCATTGCAATTATGCCCAGTAATATTATAATATTTAAATTGCTTTATTATATATAAATTATTATATATAAATTGCTATATTAAAATATCCCAATAAATAAAATGTTTGTAATCCTGTATGTTTAACGAGATCTTCGTAAGTTATAGCAATAGACATCTTTAATTAACTCATTAAATAATTCAGTTTTGCAAATATACACGTTTGATAATTTTACTTTTATACTGCACACGTCAAAAATTGAATCTCGATTTTTATTATATATTATATATTATATAATATACAATGGATATCGAAGCATTGATAAAAAAAATTAATGATATTCCTTTCATTCAAACACAGGCATCGCTTTTGGTTAAATTATTTAATGTGCCACTCATAAGTGGTAATACCCAACTTATAAAAGAGTTGTCAAAGCAAAAGTGTTTTGCAAATTTATTCATACTTGAACCATGCAATTATGACTTTTTGAAAACAATTTGTCAACTAAATGATATTGCTATGTTTGATTGCTTTATCACTATATGTGGAAACATAGAGGAAAAACACATTGCGGATATATTTAAAATGTCCATCAAACATGAATATTTTGAAATTGCAGAATTATTGATCATTAATTTTGGTTATATCCCGATCGCAAACTACATCAACAGAAATTTAAAGTGTTGTTACAAGCTTGGTAAATCAAGACCGATGATTTATGTACTCGAACGATTTAAAGTAGAAAAATCAAACCTTGACGAAGAAACGAAAGAGTTGATATGATTATCGACTATAAAGGATTTACCAGATAATATCGAACAATTTTTCATGCTCATGGTTAATGCAATCAAGGCAAATAATTATAATAAATCTATTAATTCTATGAAAATGCGTAAATTAGTGACGATAAAATTTGATGAAAAAATTACAACTGCGGAGCGCAAAAATCAATACATTGATTTCGTCGGAGAAGAAGAAATCAAAAGTATTGAATATCTATTTAATGTCGACGAATAATAATTATTTTTTTGCGCATTTATGAATTATTTTTTGATGATGTGGATGTACTTGTCCGACGCGAGACCCGCTTTAGAGATTTAAAATTGAATTACGATATGATATATTATATACAATAAAGATGGACAATCAAACACTCAAAAATAAAATATCAAAAGTTGATTTTTTACCTGTTCGATATAAGTTAATGTTCGATATTTTTAAAGTCGAATGTATGGAAGGTAATATTCAGCGAGCGAACGATTTATTTCAAGATGAAAATTTTAAGATGTTCTTTGAAAGTAAGAATTATAATTATCGAGTTCTTAAAAATATATGTTTGATCAATCAAATCCCAATGTTTCATTGGTTCATCGAAAAATGTAAAAATATCAATCTTGAGAAAGTGCTCATCATATTTTGCGAAACAGTGCTTTGTGGCAATATCGAACTCGCGAATTTATTAATCGATAATTTCGGTTACCTAACATTTAAAAAATATATGTTGATACATCTGATTAATTGTTACAATTATGGCAAACTTAAATCGATAATATATTTATGTAATCAATTTAACATCACAACGTCTGATCTCTACAAGGAGACAAAATATATGTTATCGATGGTCGATGACTTTCCCGGTAAGGGAGTCAAACATGAAAATAAAAAAACATAAAAATAAAAAATCATTTTACTTGCGTCTGGTAATTTCGAAAAAATGAACGCATGGATTAAAGCAAAATTTATTGATAATCTCGACGTCGCAGAACAAAGATCAATCATCGGTGATGAAATTTTTGATATCGAAATAATTAATCGTAAATATTAATATTTACGCGATTCCTTCCGCTCAACTTATTTTTTTGCTCATATCTGAAAAATTGATTAGTATGTGTATATGCATATATACATATACACAATATTATGAATTCGAATCCATCATCGTTCGATGAAAAACTTGATACCGTTTATAAATTAAAATCGAATAAATACCGATTAAAAAATGGTGCTAATCTCATGAATGAATGTTTAACGAGCGGTGATATAGCTCATGCAATAGTTGTTGCAAACACCATTCCGCTCGAAAAATATTTCAGCGATGAAAAAATCGTGAAAGATATACTCGAAAATATATGCGTGCATAATCAATTAATAACTTTTAAATGGTTTATCAAACGATATAACGTGGGATTTCAGACACCCCATCAAATAAAACATTTATTCAAAGTATCAATAATTAATGATAGTTATGAGCTCGCAACTTATATTATTGATATCGCCGGCAACATGGTAAAAAATAATCAAATACAAAGTAATCCATTTGATAGAATTTTTGCGATGAAAATGATATTGAAATGTTATGGAAAAATAATATTAATTCGTGCGATTATTTATGCAATCAATTTTTAATCACAACTATTATTGCTCTATCAAACCACTAAATTAAAAATTAATATATCAGATCATCAGTAATATCACCGACAATATTTGATAATTGTTTTTTTCGTTCATTAGGATCTTCGACTGTTTCATTATTAAATAAATGCATAAATATTTGTCCGGAACGATTCGAAACTTTTGCAAACAATAACAGAATATTGTTTGCGAAAGTTTGTTATATAATCCGAGCGCATCACGAATAGCCTGCGTAATACAATTCGTTTCATTTATTTTACCAATATTTTTTCCGCTTAAAACGTAGGTCGGTGTAGAATTTCGAATTTTTCCGTCAAGTTGTTGAGACTCGACAGTTATTTCAGCTTTATATCCGTCGAGTATTTGTTGATCAAGCATATATGGTTTGATCGAAACGTATTCACCTGTTTCGATCGATATCAGTCGAACTTTAATGGTCCATGAACAAACAGCATGTGCACCATTATATGTGAGTGTCGGGAACATAAATATTTTTCGCTTATCAACAAACTTACCGGGAACTATACCTGTTTCAATCGCTTCTCGCATGTTCGAAATTGTTGTTGATTTAGCCGCCATTTTGTTATTATAATTATCAACACATGTATTGATTCAAATATTATTTTTAATCAAATAATATTTTTGATGAATTTAGTCCTGTTCGTATTTGAATCAACATATACAATTAATATAAAAATATGCCTCCTCCAACCTTAGAAGGTATCATTACTCGATATCGTCGCGAAGTAAATGCTACCGACGGTTCAACTCCAGAACTCGAAATTCGACTTCAGAACGTTGATTATGAAACATTCGCAACGATATATGAAGCATTAATAGCTCGCGGCACAGAATGTAAATTAACGCAGATGATTAGTACGATCACGAATATTGCAACTCAGAATCGCGCAATGAAGATTCGCGAAATCTTCTTCAAGGATGGACGCAAAACAAATGAACGATATGCGCGAAAAGAATCACTCTTAATACCCTTCAAAGTTACATCAAACAATGTTGGTTTAAATTATATTGTTGCACTATCCGCTGAACGCGTCGATAAACAAAGCTTTAGTAGTGATGAAGCTGCAATAATTCGCATCAAAGCGCGTGTAAGCTTTGATCTTAAGATTGAAGGAATTTATGATACTCATCCGGAACTCCAGTGGAGCATAAATATGACTGTAACGCGACAGATTATAGGCAGCGATGCCGGAACATCGCTTAAAGAAATAATTTCTCAAATGTTTGCAACAAAGCCGCCAATGACTCCGGCGACATTTCTTGATGCACTACAACTTAGTGATGAAACATATCGTCAACTATATCAGTTCGAAATTGAGATAGAATTCGCGGGAAAACCAGAAGTTCGCGACCTAATAAGACCCGGCGATGTTACTGCAGCCGCTGAAACAATACTTCGTCTTGCAAATCCCGAATATGTACGCGAAGCCGCAATGCAAGCGATAATTTATCGTGTTGCGCAATACCTCATTAAAGCTCCAGGATATTTGCGACGTTTTCAACGCGAACTCGGTCTGAAGCGATTACTTCCACAAGCAGTCGCAATTACACGCGCAGATTATCGAGCAATATTTCCGCCCGAAGGATTTTTCTTAACAGAAAAAGCAGATGGGAAACGTGCTCTCGCAGTAATTCATGATGGGCGCGGCAATATTGTTAGTGATAGTCTCATTAATGTCGCATCAAACATCGCAAACAGTAAAGATACTATTCTTGATGGTGAGCTCGTCGCAGATATAATTTATGCATTCGATGTGATCGCGATTGCGGGTGAAGATGTGACGTCTCATGATTTCGAAAAGCGGTTAACACGAATCCCCGAAGCAGTAGAAATTATGCGCAACCTAAAGATGCCGGTCGTCGCAAAGGGATATATTCGATTATCAAAAAATTCGCTCATGAAGGAAATCAAAACCGTTTACGAAGCTAAACGACCATACAAAATTGACGGTCTGATATTTGTTGAACCCGGCAAACCGTATAGCGAAAAAACAAATTATAAATGGAAACCATCCGAACACAATACGATCGATGTACTTGCGCGTCGTGCACCCCCGAGTGTTCTCGGTAAAAATCCATTTATTGATCGACCGAATCACAAAATTTATTTCTTGTTTGTCGGGATAAATTCTGACCTCTATCGTAGGATCGGTCTTCAATGGTGTCCGGGATATGCGGAATTATTCGGTTCGAATGATATGAGTAATTATTTTCCTATACAGTTCTCACCAAGTGATGTTCCGCTCGCATATATTTATCAACATCCCTCGGAGGGTGCCGCCGAAATCGATGGAAAAATTATTGAGATTCGCTGCACCGGTAAATGTATTGCAGCAGGTGGTGGTATGCCCTTAGTTGATTGAGAAATCGTTCGCATTCGCGATGACCGACGGCGCGAACTCGCATCAAAAAAATATTTTGGGAATGATTTCTATACGGCCGAACTTATCTGGGTCAACTATGTTGATCCATTCCCGCTTGAACAACTTTGGGAAGGACCGTTAGGAGACTATTTCATGAAGACAAAAAATGAAATATATCATGCGCAAACGAGCACCATCAATTTTGTTAAATCTCAACGTATGGCTTCACTAAAACATGCGAGTTGGGCCGTTGATATCGCCATAGGTAAAGGTCAAGATCTTGGTCGATATCTTGATGCGGAAATTCAACATCTTGTTGCGATCGATGTTGATCGCGCTGCATTATCAGAATTAGTGCGGCGTAAATATAATTATGCAAAACGCTCTGTCGAATCAAAGAAACACATACATTCATCAACAACGATTCATATCCTTGCAGCAAATGCGAATGATCCATTTAATAAAAATATCGAACGACTCGAATCACTCGGTCTCACTAGAGCGACAGCAGACGCATTAGTATGCAATCTTGCAGTTCATTACTTTCTCGCGGATATATCCGCGATGCGTAACTTTGTTGCATTAGCGCGCAATATTGTTAAGGTCGGAGGTCATGTCATGATGACGATACTGATAGGAGAAAATGTTTATGCTGCATTGAAGCAAATACCTGAAGGTGGAACATGGGATAATTTTGAAGGTACACCACCGGCGCGAAAATATTCTATAAAGCGCTTATATAGCAGCGATAATCTTGAAGTCGCAGGTCAACGCATTGGTGTTTTACTTCTGTTTAGCGATGGTCAATATTATGAAGAATTTCTCGTCAATACGAAAGCGTTTACTGCGGAATTTGTGGCGCGCGGCTTTAAGCTTGTCGCATTAACAAATATATCGCAAAATATTCCAGATTTTGAAGTGCGCAATCGTTCTCTTGCTGGTAAACTTACCATTGGTGATCGTAAATGGTTATCATTATATGGAGAACTTGTTTATCAGCGAATTAGTTGATTCGCAGATCAGTTGATTCGCAGATCAACCAGTGAAAAATTTGAATTATAAAATATTGATAATATCAAAATGAATAATAGTATAATGAATAATAACAATATGAATTATAAAAAAAGATAGGCAGAACAAAAAGAAAAAGAATTAATCGAAAAAGCAAAAATTCGAGAAGTAATTAATTTATAAAAATCAACAGATCTGTTCCATGCAAAGAGCGATAAACAAAAGAAAACGCACTTGCAATATTCTACAATGATACAAAATTATCTAAAAAACAATTTATTCAATTAAATTTAAAATATTCATACAATAAAATATTAGACATCGAAGATAAAAAATATCTTGATAAATTCATATATAACAAGGATATAAGAATTATAATTAATATGCCAATTTGTTATATATTCGAATTTATAAAAACTGGGACAATAATAAATAAATCGTTAAATTTATTACATGCATGTAATAAATATAATATATCCTTTATTTCACTATATGAAAATTATATGTCGGAAGAATTTTCATTACCTCTCATCATTGATGAGAATGAAAAAGCAAAAAGCGAAGTAATAATGTATTGCAAGGCTATTGATTATATTATTTACAAAAATTGGAAAGTATAATAAATTTGAATCTTTGTTTTTTGTACTATACAAGAGCACGCACACAATGAATTTTGCAATTTTCTCAAATAATATAATTCAAAATTTAAATAATCTTCACCCGGATATAAGGCAAAAATTTTATAACATAAAATATACGGGAATTAAATTATATAATCTTCAAACTGTATATCACATCATTAATGATGAAAAAATAATTGATTGGAATGGATTCCAACATATAGAATTATTCATCAATACTAAGCGATACGATTTAAATTTCGAATCGCTTATTAATGCATGCATAATATATGATATATCGATTTATAATCTTTACCACCATTGTTATCTTACAAAAAATAATTTTAAATATTTTATTTTACAAATAATTAAAAGAGATTATATATGGTATAAAAATCTTATTGCAGCAAATACAAAAATATTTAAAGAAGTTAAAGATAAAATAAAAATAACTAAACATAAAGGAAAAATAATTAGTACTAAAATTGTTAGTAATAAAATAATTATTTATAAAATTTTAAAAATCAGAAATAAAGGTGAAATGATGATGAAACATATTTTTGATAATTTCAAAGAAAAATATCCATATAATATGATAAAACCTTTATTCCCTCTTCGCAAAAATTGAATTTGTATTTTTTTATATATTAATGCAATGAATTATAGCGAAAAAGAAAAATATGAAATTTTCCGGTTTTATAAATATACCGAAAATAATATAAAAAATATTAATGCCCAATATTGGAATAATTATATAGATGGTATAGCAGATTATCGAGACTAATGTCCGCGCTAATTATTTTAAAATTTCTGTAACTGAACAAGAAACAATAAAAAGTAATTTACGTCAATATTTATTTACGGAAGATAAAACATTTTTAAATATATTAGGACTCAATACGATAATTAATTATTATATAACTTTTAACTCGGAAAATTCTCCAGATGTAATCTTCATGCAGTTTTTCAGTCTTGGAATAGATATTTTCGAAATAATCCAATGCCGTCGATTAAATAAATCCTTATCCGATTTCGCACATTTCATCTGTCATAAGATTGAGGTATTACTATAAATGATATAAAAGTTCTCTCACACGTTGAGGGTCGCGATTATTTTTTTGCCATCTACGAACTTGACCGTTGAGCTCCTGTGGTACACCAAAATTATTTTCAATACTACTCATGCATCTTCTTCCGCCTTTTTGCCAAAATGGTATATGTTCGCGACGCATAATTCGTCGTGAATCATGTGCCCAAAATTCTGTAATTGCTTGTTCAGAGTGCGATCTGGATCACCACAACTCCACGCTTCATCTGTTTCGTCAATTTTATTGAAGTGTCTGAGTCCCGCGGGAAACAAACTTTCGTTCATCGCATAGTCGTGATCATATTTATTTGAATCAAGAAATGCGCGATTAAGTGTGCGAATTTCTTCCCATAAATTGTTACTCGTCGAATAATTGCTCGACGAGTAATTATTGCTCGACGAGTATACATAATCAATGAGCGATGATACCGTTGGAATTTTTGTAATTCCGTTGCGCACAAATAGATCCCGAAGATAAAATAAATTTTGTCTTGAGCAAAACTGATCAATAACTTGTTTAGTTGACATTGTACGATATATATAATATCACATACATTAAAGATCACCCCTTATTTATTTTATAATCATGAAAAATTTATATAAAGTACCCACGAAAGTGTCTGTGGGTGTCATATTATGCCGTCGTAATCCTAAAACAGAAAAACCAGAAGTACTACTCGCACATAAACGATATACATATGCGTTTGCGGAATTCGTTCATGGGCGCTACACGCAAGGATATACAAATTCTAATGTTGCACTCCGATTAGTTGCACCTCTGTTTGATCGGATGACGCGCGAAGAATTATTCGATATTTTATCCCTCAATTTTGATCAGATGTGGTACCGTATTTGGCTCACGCTCGATAATCGTGAACTCTACAACAAAAAATATGCAAAATTTCATTCAACATTTATTCGCGACGATAATGGTGCAGCGCTTATTCGCTTAGTTAAAATGGCGCGCGCCAATGGTGTTGTACTTTGGGAAGTCCCAAGAGGGCGTCGCATCGACACACAAGAAGCGGACATCATATGTGCAACTCGTGAACTTCAAGAAGAAACTGGAGTCAAAAAAAATGATTATCGTTTTCTGCCCGGAGTTAAACGTCGCGTCAATTATATAAGTGATGGTATTCCCTACATATGTTCGTATTATGTTGCGATCGCGAATCCGCACCTCACCGGTGCGATCAATTATGATGATCCAAGTCGTCCAACATTGCGCGAACTATATTATATGGCCGAAGTGAGCGAAGTTCGATGGTACAACATAGAACAGATCCGACTCATTGATGACGTAGAATCGCATCTCGAATCACTCATTGCGCCCGCATTCAAACTCATGAAAAAATATATTAAAGGTCATTGGGTATCAAGGTTGTGCCGGAGCAATAATGTGTTTCCAAAGAATCATAGAACAGATAATGTCGTGGGCCGTCTGATGAAAGAATCGCCGCGCCTCATCAAGACTAATCGTCCGAAGATCAGCTTCAATATTAGTTATTGATCCTATGTGCCGATTACCATATCTTGTTGGAGTTGTACTCGGAACATAATGCCAAGAATTTGCGACAAAGTTGCGCACATCCGATGAGTCTTCGAAAAATTCTGGATCGTGATAATATCGACAACCCATACATCGAGTCCGTCTGCATTCTTTAACGCATTCGAGTGTTTCGCGCGTACCAAGATAAATATGTCCTATATTTGCATGGAACACACAATCACCGATCCGTACCGCAAAATGATTCCAGCGCGGAATATAATATAAATTAGTTGTATTGATAGCGGCGAATACTTCTGATGCGATTTTCATATCTGCGGGTAACACTATTGCATCGATAGTAATGTTATCTGATATTTTTATTGGACGACCGATTGGAGCAACAACTTCTATTGGAGAAACAACATCAGTTGGTTCGATCGCATTAAATGATCGAATACGATTGAGTCCTTCTTGTGCCGATTTGAGTTCAGTTTGATGAAGTTGTTCCGCATCAGTTGTATTTTTTGCGAGGATCGATGAAAGCTTCTGAAGATCAACCTCGAGATGACGCATTATAGAAATTGCGTTCGCGCGAATCTCAAAAGTTGTAATATTAAATACCGAACTTGATTGTCGCGTTTTTTCTGTGATTTCGCGCAACTCATTTGTGATTCGGTGGAGCGAACATATGCGCGCATCTCACTCGTGATCTCATCGAAGTCAGTCTTGTTTCCCGATATGGTTAAAAAAATAATATTACTCTAACTGCTCAAGATGATCAACTTGAGGAAACATGTTGTAAGGCGGCGGAGGAAGTAAATCAAATCTAGAATTTAAATGTTGATGGGGTATTAAATTCTCAAACGTTCGCCACATACCATAAAACATTACAGATATTTGCTTCATTCGAGGTATCCATGAATCATCAATTATTGATAATATAGTTGCTCTGAATTCCATATTAGTCCTTGCCAGAGATATTTCATGTCTCAACAATGAACTATAATATTTTTTGAGTCTTGATTTTTTAGTTACTTTTACGATTTGACGACACATTTTGATGATACATGTATATGTCATATATTATATATACATATATTATATATACATATATCATATGTCATATATATACATTATTCAAATTTTGTCACGAGAAGGGGCACAAAAATAAAATTTTTATTTCGATAACATTGCTGATATACCAAAATATTTTTTGCAACATAAATCAACCGGATAAAGCACTTCTCATATTTCAGCGCTAATGGTTTTATATTTTTTGCATTTAATCTTGCATTAATTAGGTCATTCATTTGAGCAATAGCATCATTTGCTTTTTCTATACTTTCGCTGATCATCATACACTCAAAATTTTTCAGAGGATATTCTATCGGAAACTCTTTAATATATTTTATCACTTCTTCATCGGTAATAAAATTCATTTTTGAATGATTATATTAATATCCGTATTCAAATTTCCATCATAAATGAATTCGGTATTATAGTATATATCATAAAGTATGGCATATACTGACTCTTTCAAAGAACAGGTCAAACAAACTATCGCAAAAAATATTTATTCTAATAATCAAGTTTTGATCAAAGCGATGAGACATGATTCGATAATATGGAAACCCGCTGAACATATCGTGAACAAAAAACAAAATAATGAATTAAAATCGAAAACCATAACATTTTCAAGTGATCATGAATATACACACAGCGCTATAAAATGCGATATATACGAGTATGATATCGTTAACGTTCCGACCGCAAAAGAACGTAGAGAAAATTTTTTTAAATTTATCGTTGATAGAGATGCCGAAATCGGCCTCAATAAACTCAGCGTAAATTTAAATCATTACCAAATATATTCGGAAATGAGTATGCGAAGAGCAATCGAAATGATGATGAACAATTTGTCATGCCCGCATTGTGGTACACACTGAGGTCTGTTCTTCCCGATGGAGGAGCAAAATTATTATTGAGTTATCCTATTAATGATTTTTGTAACAGATCGATTAGAAAAAGATTTTTACATAAAGTTGCACAACTTTATGCGGTGAAAATCGAGCTCTCCCATTACGATGATGGATTTAATCAAAAATCGACAATATATTGTGATTATAATGATAAAATAGATATCGGATTTTATAAAGGTCATTATTTTGACAATACTCCGATACCACTCGATGGAAAAGATATCAAATCGGTTATTGACCATAACGCGTTAAATACTTTTCGTCAAGATTTATATGTGAAAGGCGGTGCATATTATAACCAACAACATGTAATAACTGGTTCAATAACTCCTTTGAAAATTATTGTAAGTCTTTACGTACATGATTATTTCAAAATAATTCCCGCGGATTTAGTTCCAAAAATTACAGATATCTATCTCGATCGTAATAAAATAATAAACCTCATAATCCGAGAAAAAAATAAATTATTATATGATAACATTGAACCATATATCCCGAATTGCAAAATTCACCCCCTTAAGACGACAAAAGAAGAAAAAAATATCACTTACACTGATACATGGTATATTGACTTCAAAGAATATATCGATGAATTCGGAGATCCTTATCCTTATATCGCTTGTGGTGTTAACCGAGGAAGTCAAAAGCAAGTATCAGTAGTCGATCATGTTAGGTTTATGAATAATACATTCAAGAATGCAATCGGGCATAAGCTCCTCAAAAATATCGCAAAAAAGAGCGAAGGAAAAAATATATTATGCTACCACCACGATTTAAAATCCATTGAAGATTTTCTGTATGCCTCGGGGTTATTTTCTTTTAAATCGATCGAATCATCGAGTCGCATATACTCACTATCGGGAAAATTAAATTTACTCATTAATAGATTTGATTTTACCTTTCATGATTCGTCCGCTCATATTATGTTTCCTCTATCAGAGTTTCCTAATATGTTTCCGGATATCCTCCCATGGAAGGTCAATAATTTCCCATATAAGATATTATCGATGAATGTACTTTCGAAATGGGAATGTGCAATTGATGGATTCGAAGATGTTGTTCTCGATAAATACCTTGTCGCAGATAATCCCAAAAAAGTAAAAATATACGAAATGGTGATTGATTATTGCATTCGAGACTGTGTAACTCTTAAGCTCGGATTCGATAAATTCAGAGAACTCATTTTTAATGAGTTAAAGGTAGATATTGATCTATCGTTGACTCTCGCATCGGTCGCGAAAAAATATATCGCAATTAATAAATCTTTTGATCACGTCTTCCCGATATCCGGAGATGTCATGTCTTATGTTCAGGAATCAGTCGTATATGATCGCGTATGTGTTAGCGGAAATAAACCGATAAAATATATAAGTACATCTGATGATGATGATATTGTTGATATTGACGCCGTAAGTCTTTATCCGAGTGCGATGATTTATGGATTTCCGATTGGTTATCCTGAAAAATTCATTGGTGCGCCGCCTTCATGGGCAATAAATAACTTTTTCATTGCAACTGTTAAAATTCGCTCAATAAATAAAGAATTAAATTTCTCAACGATGAGCAAAGTTGATGAAAATGGGGTCCGGCAATGGGGAAAAAATATTGTGAAACCGGGCGAAATATATATTTTATCTCGAGTACAAATAGAAGACGCAACAGAATATCAAGGTATAGATTTTGAATACTTTGGCGGAATAATATGGCCGTGTGGTTCGAGCAACAACATTTTTAAAGCAATAAAAAAAATATTTAAAATACGTCAAGAGTTCAAGAAACAAAAAAATCCGATCGAACGATTATATAAACTACTTATGAATTCAGCGTTCGGTAAATTGCTCGAACGACCATATAATACACAGACGAAATGGTTATGGGATACGCAAGATGCCGCATTAAGTAAAGCAGTAAATAGGGGACTTAGTTTTATCTCCTTAGAATGTGTAAAAAATTATCCACATTTTACAACATATGATAAAAAAGAAGTTAAGTGCTTATACAAATTGCGATATAAAACTACAACGCGAATCAATGATCATTCGAATTATGCACATTGCGGTTCATTGATTCTCGCGCGATCGAAATCAATTATGTATAGAATTACATCGACCGATATGACTGATCCGCACATATTATATACAGACACTGATTCGATAATCCTACCAAAGAAAACATTAAATGCAATTATTAAAAAATATCCCGGACTCATAGGATCGGATATGTGTCAATTTCATTCAGAACTGTTTTGGAATGGCGCATCATCAACGGCCGTAATAACTGTGAAGAGAGCGATATTCATCGATAAAAAAATATATATCTTAGAGCTCTCGAACGATGAGATACCGAATGAAGTACAATATCATATACGCATGAAAGGAATATCAACAGATATGGTTAAACTCCACGCAGAAAAAGATAACATCACTCCATTCGAATTATATGAACGTATCATCGAAAATAGTTATACATTTTTAGTGAATAATATTAGTCGCAAGATTGGACCATTATAATGTTCATGCGATATTATATTAATAATTATTTTTTAAGGATGTGTGGCGCGCGGTCGCAAACTTTTATTATTTATTTTTCAACATGTGATGCGCGTGATCACAAATTTTTATTATTTATATATCAATATGCGCGCAGTCGCAAACAAATAAAAAATTATAAATCAACATGTGATGCGCGTGATCACAAATATATATTAATTATTTTTCAACATGTGATGCGCGTGATCACAAATATATATTAATTATTTTTCAACATGTGATGCGCGTGATCACAAATATATATTAATTATTTTTCAACATGTGATGCGCGTGATCACAAATATATATTAATTATTTTTCAACATGTGATGCGCGTGATCACAAATATATATTAATTATTTTTCAACATGTGATGCGCGTGATCACAAATATATATTAATTATTTTTCAACATGTGATCACAAATAAATAAAAAATTATTTTTCAACATGTGCTGCGTGATCGCAAACAAATAAAAAATTATAAATCAATATGTGATGCACACTATCACATACATTTACTAATTATAAATCAAGATGTGATGCGCGCGACCACAAATAAGTAAAAATTATAAATCAAGATGTGATGCGTATGGTCATATACATCGATAAATTATTTTTCATGATATGATGCACGTGATCACAAACTTTTATTAATTATATATCAATATGTAATGTGCATGATCACAGATATCTATTAATTATTTTTCAACATATGATGCGTGTGTTGCGAACTTTTATTAATGCGAAAAAATATTTTTTGACAATGGGGGGGGGGAGTTAAGGGTGAGTGAATATTTTTAATTATTTATTGATATTTGCTTCATTATTTTTTGAAACTAAATATTCGTATAAACTCTGACGTCGCTCAACGTCTATTTCGCGTTTACGTTCATCAAATTCTTTTTCAACTTGTTTTTGAATATTAATAAATTCTTTATCTTCTTCGAGCAATTGTTGAACAATCGATGTACGATATTTCCGGACATACGCTTCATCCGGATGACGATTTTCCTGCCTATATAACAAAATAAGATAATCTGCTTGTAATTCAAGAAATTCTTCTCGTGAATTAATTTTTGCAGACGCGTACTTCAGTAAATATTTCTTAAATGCTTTTGCATTGAATTTTCGCATCTGAACCATCCATCGAAGAACAAGCGGAAAACTCATGCCGAAATCTTTGTATTCGGTTTGAAGCGTTTCAAGTAACTTATCGTTTTCTTCATCATTATTTTTGACTAAACCTATGCGCCGCCATATTTCGCATGCAATCCCGACAATTTCACCGTGTGAAATTTTTTGTTGATGCACAGTTACAGACATCTTGTCATATATGTTGTCTCACAATATATTTTCTAACATTTCGGGACCACATAATCAAATATTGATCTGTGGCTGGTGATATTTTCTTGATATTGTTCATCGTCTGTGATGTTCGATTCGTCCATTTCGCCTTCATCATCGCTGCTGTCGTAATTTTCGGTATAACCACACTTTCTTGTACCACCAATAATATAATTTTTTAATGATAATGCGGGCGTTTTTGATAATTCGGTTTCATCATCGCTCGAATCACTTTCATCGTCGTATGTGATAACTAATGCAGGTATCGGATATTTTTTAAAACAAGACGCAAAGTCTTCGTAATATCCGTCGGGTGTCGTTGTTGCTCCACCTACGAAACCTTCAGAAATATATTCTGTGAAATCTCCATTGTATGCGAGCAATATATCTTCGGGTGTTGCAAGACTATTCATTGTATATATATGTTATATATTTGTTATATGTTTCATATAATAACTTCCCGCTGGCTGACTCAATATGTTGCGACGCATCTGAATAATTTTATAAATATGAAATAAAACTTCTTCATTGGTGTCTGCTATGGCATCGAGATCGATATCAACTTCTTTTTTTCCGCCGGTCTGCATGATAACACTATTACCGATTTCCATCATGACTAATGATAGTTCCGAAATCTTTGTTTGTCGATCAAGAATATCTGCATTCTCGATGATGAAAGTTTTTTGTTGACTTATATTGGGAGAATCTGACATTGTTGCTCAAATATTGTTACCAAAAAAAACATCTAAATTCTTCAAGGAGAACGCTGTGCATTGTACATCATACTCCAAATATTGCTATTTTTTTCGATAATTTCTTGATCATTATAGACCACAGTTAATTCTCTTACAGCAACAAGAAAGTCAAGAATATTTTTCAATATTTCTGCAAACATTGTGCGCGGCTAAGCATCAATAGGTGGTGATACATTATTATCTTTTATAATAGCAATGAGCGGTGAGATCTATAAATATTTAATGTGCGCGACCATAACCCATCAACGGGAACACTTTCACCGCTGATGGCGCGACGAATAATGTCTAAGGCGCTCACCATTTCATTCGAATTTTTCAATCTTATAGGTCCGGTCCACGTTGGACCGTTTTCCCACGCAAGTATTTCTTCGGTTTCGGTATCTGTCGACCGATACGAATATAATAAACGTTCAAAAAACCAAATATCTTCTTTTCGAAGGGTTGCACGCCTTTCAAGCTCAATTTTAACTTTTTCAAACATGGGAGTTAATTCAATAGCTGCACTCTGGTCAAGCACTCCTTGTAACCGGTATATAAGAACGTCTTGATCACATGTGAGGATCATTCCAGCCGCACTTATATGTTGCTGCATTGGTCCATGTGATGTCATTATTATGCGAACCGGAATTATTTGACCAATCGATAATGTTTCAAGCGCTTTTGATGGTAAAAGGGTAATAATGGCTTGTGCTGTTGTTCCTTGATCTTTATAATTACATAGCATCATTTGTTGTTTGCTAACGACTTCAGCACCAATAATAATATCCCATTTACTTACGACGACAACATCCGCAACAAATTTAACGTCAATATATCCTTTTCCGGAATTATTTGTGCGCATAATACAGCATGGGCTGAAATCAAGGATCGATTTCACATTCAAAATAAATGCACCTTTAAAGCAGCAATTAACATATGTTGCGCGAATCTCAGATAACAAGTGACGCTTGATATCTGCGCAGAAATTAATCGGATTCGACACATCTATTGTTACTTCGATAACTTTTTCGTAATACATTGTGTCGCATATATATACAAATATAATGTGATCTCAAATTTGTGAATTATTTATCATCACCAGTTTTTCCCATTAACGCGGACACGGTCGGCGGCTTATCATTAAATAAATATAACCATCGAAGACCTGCTGTCATTCCATTTATAGCAGATCTTGAGTTCTCTTCGAGGCCGAGAAGATATATCTTGATAATATTACACATATCAATCGTCGTGGAAAGATATTGAGCATCATCTATTGATGAAATTAAAAATTTCTTTTGATCGATGATTGAGCGCAGCCGCTGAATTTGTTTTTCAAGTTCTTTGCGCGACCGTGTTTCACATACTGCACCTCTTGCTAAGTTACGTATATCTCCTTGTTTTGCAAGTGTTTCAGCTCGCAACGTTTGAATAGGCGGCCTAATCTTGAAACGTACATTTGTAACGGTTTCTTCGCCCGAACTCGTAAAACCAATAATAATATCGTTTTCATGATGACGCCGCCCAATCGCAAAATCAGTATGACTAGCGCTATACCAGCGCGAATATGCTCCCTCATAAAGGTTGACTGCTTCGGTCGTCACATAGCCGACTACGTCATTCGGATTTTTTAAATGTGTGCCGCGAAATATCCGCGATGCCGCCGGAGTCGTTGCATCAGCAACAGTTACAACAATGCGAAATCTTCTATACATATCGCGCACACGTTCATCATCTATCGTGATTGGTTCGGATGTCATTATAAATTTTCGGATAAGCGTATAATGAAAATTTGCGCCGAACTTTATGAGCGAAACTTCGATTATAGATTTTGCATCTGGTTGTAAAAATTCGCGTTCGAATTCGCGGAGCCTCACCTCCCAATTTTGTGTCGACCGTTCTGTGCGGATATAATCAGAAACATTTATTGATATATTTGTTGGTATTGGTACATTGCGCAAGTATGATTCGATATCGATCATTGACACACCATCCGGCTGTACTTTTGATGCAACATAGAAACGACCAGTTCTGGTAACCATTACTAGTGGTTCACCAACCGGTCTTCGTAAACTTTCCAGCGCGAGATTAAAATTTCCTTCATCAAATAAATTTGGATCAAAACTGATACCGCGTACCGCACCAACGCGTACAGCTGCCCATAAATCATCGTATGTCCATACTGGTCGTATGCGAAATAAAACACGACATATCGCTGCTGTTGTTGCGACTTCGCGCTCACCATGACCATATGCTAAATATGTTGATACCTTCATGGGGCGCTGTGCCGGACCAACAACCGGAACGTATGGGAGCGCATCAATGCTTGATTTCATTTCGCCATCGGGCGCGAGTACCATACGAATTCTATCATAATTTGCGAATCCGTCGATCGCATACCTGTGAAATGCGCGTTCTACTTCTTGAATAACAAGATATTCGCGACCCTTATCGATATATCGTTGAAGTTCAGGTGAAATACGACCATCGCTTCGAGTACTGACGAACACCGAAATTTTTACATTCCGATCATCAATGGGGAGATCATTATGCGAATCTTTGCGCACAACGCGGCCAAACATCTGGAGCATCGTGGGAATATCAGTCGGTAAACTCAATACAAATTGATGTAGAACTGCGCGGAAATTAATTCCTTCTCGAATAATTTTACTCCCAATAATGACCCGATATTGATACCCTTGAAAATTTGTGAGCGCATTATACCGCGCAATACTGCGGACCATAACAATTCTATCGATGTCACTATGTGCGACGACGAAACGCGCAGAAATATAATCGTGAGGTATCGATGACGCATGTTCGGAGCGCGCGATACCACATACCGCGCATATAGTTGCGTCAGTCGGCGCAGATAATTCGTCAGTAAATCCATTCATTCGTAATGCTTCTTGTATCAAAAGAACTCCGGACATGCGAACGCGATGATGATAAATCATAATTTAACCTGGACCCGCGCGAACCGCATCAATTGTTGCTCTCACGACAGCAGCATATTTCGAACTATAATATTTTAAGCGTAGAGTCCAAGAAACGAACCCGTTATCACATATGTTCCAGATGATACTCCTGCTTCTGCGCCTTTTTCGATAATAACTCCGGCTTGAGTGCGCCACTCATCAGACGCCTGACTTAAACTTGTTGTGGTTTCTCCGGATTTATAAAGACCATAACTATCATTCGCATTCATTGCCGCATCAGGTTCAAATTCTGGGTTGGGAAATACCATATCATATAAAGTATATGCGTTTGCTGCGAGACCCCCACTTCCTCTCATTTCGCGATCAAGTGTGCGCTCATGATAGGGTGTCATCGGGCACAATGTCATCTTTAAGTACGGAACATCAGCAACTTCATCTCCAACAAATATACGACGAGGGTACGACCTTACATCCGAACCTAATAAAAATGATATTCTACCTGCAGCGAGATGTGCGATCTTATCGAGTGCACCTTCGCGTAACTGCGATACGATAAAATTTGATGATTCATCACCATCAGTTTTTGGTGTCATTGTTCGTATGAAAAAATCGGATCTGTTGAGTGGTCGTCCGCCGGGAAGTGCGGATAACGGAACAAGAAGATTGAGAAGATCAACACTTTCTGCTGCACTCCCGGTCATAGGTGTCGCAGACATAAAAACTGTTCGTGGAGCTTCAGCGCCGAGAAGATCGAGCACATATTGTATTGCTATACCATAATTATTCGTCTCAAGAATATTGTATACATTATGGATCTCATCGCAGAATAAAAAACCTCCGCGCATTTCTGCGCACAAATCTTTATTGATGAGAACATCTCCGCGCTTAAATGCGTCATCGAGTTCTTTGAGAAATGTTCCTCCATCGGCACGACTATATAATACTTGAACATCAAATCCGCGTTCCAAACCTGCGCGAGTAACGACGATAAGATGATTCGCAAATTCTTTATAACCATAGAACTGAAAGTTTCCACCTCTGCTGCGATCAGTTATGCGCCGATGAAGGACTCCAATAAAACTTGATAATTGACGCGCTTCAATGGATGCGGGTCCCATCGCACTTGCTGCAGCTCTGCGTCGTCGCAACTCTTCGACTTCCGTTTGCGAAACAAATCCGAACTCGGGGTATTTCATCATATCTTCCAAGATGTTTTCGCGCGCTGTAAAACTGAGGATGAATATAGTTGGTGATCGTTCTCCGATTGCGGCACGCGCGCGATATTGACGCACAAATTCTTGACTGATACTGATCGCTGCAATAGATTTTCCGACTCCCGTTTGCCATTTGATGAGCAATCGTGTAAAATTCGTATCCGGATTATCGAAGTTACGAATAAATAATTGCGCGCCATTAAGCCGCAAACCAGGCAAGAATAATTGAGATGCGGGCGATTCAGGAATAAATCCATCCCATCGCTCACTTGAATAACTGAGGGGTCCGCGAAATTGAAACTCTTTGCGAGATGCAACGTCTTCTAAGAGTTTTTGAATTGATTCTTCTGCTACCTCACTCCCTGGTAAAGTTGATGCTTCAATCGGAACATGAAGATAAGACATTGTCTCCTATATATTTATGATCATAAAAAATGCGACACGCGCGAACACACAATCACGTACATTTAATGTTTATTGATCGAATCAATTAACTGTTCGGTCTCAGATTCATCAATATTGGATGATATTTTTTGTTTTATTCCCGCATATGGGCCAATAAAGAATAAACCGTGATAGTAAATATAAATTCCAATCACCAGAATCATAAGTACTATAATAATTGCTAATGACATGCGCGCATGTGCAGCGATCATATCTGTCATTTTATCTATGTAAGATTTATTAACGGTAGTAGTGCAACCGAGTGGGTCTGACATTCTCTATATCTATAGATAGAGAATATATATATGTTTTCTCCAAACATTAAGGTGCTCCACCTTGGTGCATTAAGTCTTGAAGTTGTGCATTAGATAATCCAGTACCATCATATGCTCCATTGATAATATCTTGAAAACGTTTTTCGCCATATCCATCGTGTTGATATGATCCGACTGAAGTTAATGCTTGAGCTTCAGCGGTTGCTGATGGATCCCAATCAGCATTACATGTTGACATATCTGGGACATACTTTATTGGAACACAGTATTGTGATGATCCATCTGTCCGGAGTGTATAACCATCCGGACATGGTTTTGAAACGAGTCCTTCGAAGCCCGATTTTGATTCATTTCGATAATGAACAAGAACGATTATGAGTACTACAATGAGCAAAATTAGTACACCGATGATAATGCTTGTCGCCATGACATGATTACCGATCAAACTATTCAGTAAATTTTTTGTGTGTATTCTTGGATCATCAGCCATCTCTCTCGTATAGTTATATAAACTTAATCGATAAAAATACGCAAATATGTAAAAAAATTATCGATAAATTATATAATCATATTTAAGGTAATCCGCCTTGATGCATTAATTGACCGAGTTGGTCATCTGAGAGTCCAACTGCGCTATTATCATATGCCGCATTGATTGCGCTTTGAAGGCGACTTTCGCCGTATCCATCGTGATTATATGAACCAACAGATGATAATGTTTGAGCTTCGACGGAAGCTGCTGGGTCCCAGTTAGATTTACACGAGTCGGGACTCGAAGTTAATCCTTCGCGATAACCCCTATGATCGCGGTGCATATGTTCGTGTTCAACGTGACCGCTCTTATGTAAGTTAGGCATATATGCTGCAGCTTGTATAGCTGTTGTTTCGCGATGCATGGGACCTCCCCATCCAGCATCTCCGGATCCATGCCACCAAAGCGGATTATTTCCTCCATTTTTTAGATTGTGCATTGATCGGACCCCAAATGAACCTTTGTTTGCTTTTGCTCGATACTTGACGATGAAGAATGCAAGAATAATTATAACGAATATGAGAACTCCAATGAATACAGCGGTCGCAACCGAATGTTGACCGATTGTACTCTGAAGGAAATTCATAACACCAGATTGTGGTTGTGACATGTCGCCTCTACGAATGTATACTATCGCATCACAAAAATAATGCCGATATTATTTGAATGATGTACATATATATTAATAAACATGGCGCAACAAGTTTATCCACCAAATGTGATTATTAATACTATCAGAAATGGTTTCTTTCGTTATCGAGATTTTACAGCCGCGCCGCGTAGTTTAGCTCAAGGAGTTGAAATATCAACTTTCGATGATGATCGTATCGTAAGTGATATGGAACAATTTCATTATGTGCGGCTAGATGCTCTGCGTAATGTTGCACGGGGAAGACGTGACTGGGTCATAATAATCGTCTTAAACACAAACGGAAAATATTTTAATCATAGTCCCGATCTCCGCAAATTAATCGATAGTATTGATTCGGAACGACCAACAAAAGAAGGACGTCTCGATGAAGTTATTATCGTTGTCGAAAAAGAATTCTTTGATAAAAAACAACTCACAAATGTTATCGCCGATTTTCAGAAAAAACAAGCTGGAGGTCCAGATCATGAAGGTAATGCACCTTTCTATAGCGTATACCCATATGACATATTTTCTTGCATCATACCCGAAAATATTAATGTTGTGCCACATCGCATCATGTCCCAATCCGAAGTGGATGAATTTCTTCGCAGAGAATATATTTCGCGCTCAAGCATTCCAGTCATCTATAATAATGATCCACCTGTAGTGTGGATTGGTGGACGCGAAGGACAAGTAGTTGAAATTATGCGTTATTCACCGACTTCGGGTCGTACCCCATATTATCGCAGAATCGAACGCATTTTGATTCAAAAGTAGTGTCACAAGAATCAAATAATTCTTGCGTGAGGTCATCATCAATATGTTTTGTTTCTGTCCGAATATTTTTTATATATTCGAGAGGCTCAGCTGTTTTCATCGCGGCTTCGATAGTTTGTTGTACTTCTTGGATGAGCGGCATCACATCATTCATAAAATTTTTTTGACGTAATGCGGGAATATAGTTCACGTCAAATAATTTCCATGGGATCAGACCTAACAACCAATGATTTATTAGTGTTTCTTTGCGAAACAGGTCAATTTCTTATATGACTGATGTTATTTGATCGCCGCGACCATCTGCAAAACATACTTTTCCGTAATTAATGATAAATTTTTTTCTATCGATGAGCGCAAGTGTATTATTAAATATTTTTGATTCTATTTCGCCGAAATCAACAACAGATGGATCATCATTTTTTAATGATGGTATACCAAATTGATTAATATATATTTCTTCCGCACTCGGACATTCTACATTTGCATAAACTGCGATTATGCCCCACGCAAGAGGTAAAGTAAAAATATTTTTAGTATCTCTCGAATGATAGACGAAATCGTATCCGGGCATAAACCCCAAATCACTGATACTACATTTATGAAATAATGCGTCAACAAAAACTCCAAAATTTGCGATCGGTGAGAGCGCTAACCCAGATTGAACTTGTGCAATGTATTGCTTCGGAATTTTAAAATTGGGCCTACGAAATATCGGGCACTTAAATTCCAATAATATTATTTGTTGTCTGACCGGCACAATATCAACTTCTTGCGTAGTCCACAAATGAATTGTTTTTTTATCGTCATAATATATTTGTATGACCATGAACCCATCAGGACTATTTCGATGTCCTTTGTATTCGTCCCGAAATATACAAATATTATCGCCCCTAAGTTTTCCTCCGAAATCGATCTCAACATATCGTCCGATTAATTCTTCGAATAATGTCCCCCAATGACATGCAAAATTCATTGTGTTATCTCTGATGCCCATTAATATTTTTATTTTATCTTGAACGACTCCATAAAAATCTTTATAAATATTATCGCCCATTATTGCGGATAATTCTGACCCGCCGACCGATTTTCCAATCATTGCGTACCAAGCATCATCGCGCTGTTTTATTCCGTTGCGCTCATATTCTTTCACAAAATTTTCGAGAAGTTGATCAAGATCAATATTCATTTTGAGGTAATAAAAATTATTTTAATATCATTCAATTTTAACTCGATCTCTCTAAGTGAGGGACCATGACTCATAGTACGTGTTTGATATGCGATAATCCATTATCACATAAAAATAATATAGTTAAAAATCGACCATATCATCGTACATGTTTTCCGTGTTTTATATGCAAAAAAGTATTATCAACAGAACTTATTAATCGTTTTGGATATCATGATACTTGTAGAGTAAGACGGACGTTGTGGTTGGGAGACTTTCAAGTTCCAGATTATTCTACGTAGAGATGACGACCACTGCTGCTGTTGTCATCTCAAGTTGTTGAACGAGAGCGGTATGAATTATTTCTATTTTTTCTATGTATGGTGCTACCGTTTCTTCGAGTTGAATTATTTTTTGACTATCATCGGTGCTTACGGGATCTGATGGAAGTGGTAGCATCGTTGCGTCCGGTAACTCAGGTAAATTTTTTAGACCGATTGCGGCCGCGATCGCGCGAACATCATTACTGAGTTCTTCCAATGCAATCGGATCACTTTCGTGCATATCATCATAATTTTGTAAATCGATCGATGTCATCGGCGGAATAGTGATATTATATTCTATGCGTCCCTGGCAAAGACGTTCTTCAAGTGGTTTGAGCGCATTCGCGAGACGTAATATTGCGCGTCTAAGAACACTAGGTTTACGACTTCCGATTATTGACTGAACAACATCTTTCGCATGAACATATGTACGCGCATCATAATGTTCGCTTGAGTCGCCATATTCGCGTCTTCGTTCGATTTCGTATTTGCCCCATCCACCAATTGTATGTTCTACACCGCCAACTATTACGCGTTCATTCGTGACAAATATTGAGTTCATTATTATAATATGTTTGCGATACCTAACCCTATAGGAGGAGCTGAAAATACTCGACGCAGCTATCGCATCGACAACGTATCAGCTGAAATCTTTGATGGACTAACCACAACAACAGATAAATGTGCTGAAGATATTGATCATGTTCCGGGCACTCCATGTGCAACAAAAAAAATGCTCAAACCAGTCGCAGCGTTTGCGTCGTCCCGCAAATTTGGAGATGGTGAAAAAGGAATCCTTCCAACAGCTGCAACACCTGAAGCAGAGGCCGTACGTAATGCCGCATATATTTTAGGTTGTCGATCAGAGTCGTGTGTCATTGCCCATCCGGTGCTTCGCGAATTTATTGTTAAACGAAAAATCGCGGACCCTCAAGATATTAAAACGGAACTTGATCTTCGCTTTAAAGCATCTGGTCCGCGCGATAGTCTCGCGTTACTCAGCAACTATAATCTCGATGAAACACTTCAACGATGGGGCCGTGTTTTCACAGAGTTCTTTCCTTGTCCGTTCGCGATGATGGATTTCGATACTAATGGCGATTATTTTGGAGAAGCTGATCTTCCGGCAATTCTTGACGGACGCGTTGATGCGAACCTCGGCCCGAGTGTCGGAAAGGTTCGAAGAAAATTTACATGCTTTGGGTGCATAGTTAATACTGATAATAGTACTGGTCCTGGAAAACATTGGGTCGCTGTATTCGTCGACTGTCGTAGCGAACCATGGACTGTCGAATATTTCAATAGTGCGGGTCGGCCACCTCCTCGACCGATGATGAAATGGATGGAACGCACTCGTTCACAACTTTCCGATTATCGTCAGAAAAAAGGTAAAGTCATTTCTGTGCCGGTCACAGATATGGATCATCAAGAATCACAAACAGAATGTGGTTTATATTCATTGTTTTATATTCGTCGAAGGCTCGAAGGCATACCATATACATTCTTTGAACAACAGCTTGTTCCTGATGCCGCAATGACGAAATTTCGTCAACATGTATTCGCCTCATATAGATGAAATATGATTATAAAGTTTTTTGTTGCACACATTGTAAATGCAACCATGCAGACCACATACATAATCATAGCAGCTATTGTAGTTATACTAATACTTGTAGCAGCCTATGCTTACGAGAAAAACCAAGTCGGATCAAAATAGATCTATCATAGAACAATTGATTAATATAAATCATCTGTTCGCATCATACAAAAAAATATTTTGCCATGATCACAAACTTTTATTAGCCCCCTCCCCCCCGATAATAAATAATTATTAGTTATATATCAATATGCGATGCCGCAAGATCACAAACTTTTTTAAATTATATATCCACATGTGATGAGCGCGGTCATCAACAAATAAAAAATTATTTTTCAACATGTGATGCGCGGTCATCAACAAAATTATTTTTCAACATGATCACAAATAATAAATAATTATATCCGCATGATCACAAATAATTAATAATTATATCCGCATGATCACAAATAATTAATAATTATATATCCACGTGTGATGCGCACAATCACAAACTTTTATTTTTCAACATGTGATGCGCGTGATCACAAACATTTTTTAATTATTTTTTAACATGTGATGCGCGTGATCACAAACATCTATTAATTATTTTTTAACATGTGATGCGTGTGATCACAAACATCTATTAATTATATATCCGCGTGTGATGCGCGTGATCACAAACATCTTTTAATTATTTTTCAACATGTGATGTGCACGAATACAAAAAAATATTAGTTATATCCGCATGCGCATCGCATGATCACACAGACATATATTGATGTATAATCAATCTGGTTGCGCGCGATGGCAAATAATTATATATCCGCGTGTGATGCACATGATCACAAATAATTTTTAATTATATATCCGCATCGCATGCACATAACTCACAGGCATATATTAATTATAAATCAATGTGGTTGCGCAAGATGGCAAATAATTATTAATTATATATCAACATGTGGTGCATGCGATCACAAACTTTTATTTTTCAACATGTGATGCGCGCGATCACAAACTTTTATTAATTAAAAATCCGCATGCGGCGCACACGGTCGCAAATAAATAAAAAAATATGAGATCTCATATTTGTCTGCAAATAGTTTTGATATATAATTTTCTTGATATGGATATATTTGACCGGCACAATGTTTATGATAATGATTATGATAATATTATACATATTTTGGCAAAATAAGGATCAAATATGTTACCGTGAGTCAAGACCTTGGTCAAGACCTTGGTCAAGACCTTTGTCAGATCACTATGGGCCAGAAGGTCCCACTGTATATTCTAAAGGATTACACGCGCTTAACGAACCCGATCATAAAATATTAATGAATTGATTCATAAAAATTCGATCTTTATGATTCGATCTTTATGATTCGATCTTTATAAAATAATTGATCATATGCGATATTTTGAATCACCTATTTCATTATATAATATATCATGTCAGTTACATTTATAACATCTGCAATTGCTAATACAGCATCCGCTTTTGCAAACTTTGTTACTTCACCAATGAAATCCGCGCCCATAAATTCAACGCGCGCAAGCGCTAGCGCAATCACAACAAGTAATATGCGCGACCACGTACGAGAAAAAGCGATGTGGGCTGGAGCATTAACACGCATTAATATTCCAAATCTTCTCGGAGCAACAGATGACGGATCAATCATAACAATTGATCGACAACATACGCCGGCTCTACTCAAAATTTTTGACGAAATTATTGTTAATGCGACTGATCATACAATTTCGCACTTAAAATGTGCCCTCTCTCAGAGAGTCACAAAAATCGAGATTACATTTGATCCCGAGACCGGACGTTTTTCTGTTTTTAATGATGGCCCTGGTATACCGGTTATACTTCACGCAGAAGAAACACAAAAGGCCGGACATAACGTCTACATACCAGAAATCGCATTTTCACAGTTTCTTGCGGGAACAAATATAAATAAAGAACTCGACAATGTAAAAGGCGGGATCAACGGTTTAGGCGCAAAAATTGCGAATGCGCATTCCATTGAGTTCACTATTGAAACAATCGATGGTGTTAATCGTCAATCTTATCGTCAACAGTGGCGCGACGGTCTCAGTAAACGATTTGATCCTGTTATCCGCGAATGTGATCGATCAACTCCAACATATACTGTTGTGAGTTTTATACCGACATATGATGAGCTCCAATATACTACACCTCTCAACAAAAACGACATCAATGATATTGATGCATATTTGCGCTTACGAGCACATCAAGCCGCCGCATATGTCGGTGAAAATGTTTCCCTCTTTTACAATCATAAAAAATGCGAAGCAACAAGTGTTGCAACGCTTGGAAAACTTTTATTGCCGGCCGACGGTAGTCAATTGATCATACTCCAGACGCAAGTAAAATCAACCGAAGAACCATACAAACAACATCCATGGAATATTGCGGTAATAATTTTGCCCACCGGTAAAAAAGTACCTAAGAAATCAGCGATTCAAAATATGACGATCATTAACGGCGTCATAAGCAATAAAGGTTCACATATACAGTATATTAGGAAAATACTTAGTACCGCGGTCGAAAGTAAACTTCATCACATTACAAAAGCAAATAAAATAACTATGAATGATACACTTGCTGGAGTGCGCATTGTTATGCGTGGTGCGATACCTGGTGTTGATTGGGGAGGTCAGCGTAAAGATGAAATTCAAGTTTCAAAGGAAACACTCGAACATTACACATTTACCGCGACCTTTTTAAAACAATTCAGCGAAGTTGCTGCAGAAAAAATTTTACTTGCGCAAAATGTGTCATCGGCGCGATCCGGAAAAGTTGTTCACGAAAAATATACAAAAGCTCGATATGCAGGTAAATCTTCGCACAAACGCAATACATATTTACTCGCAGCCGAAGGTGATAGTGCGATCACGTTACTCCGCGCAGGTCTCACGCAAACGCGGAAAACATTACCGCCTGGCGGTCCATCGCTCGACTGGTGCGGAATCATAAGTCTTCAAGGTGTCATAATTAATGCGGCCCGAGAAGTAACAGAAATGGAAACTAGTGGCGGTGATATTATCAATGTAAGAAGTGCAAAGTTGCAAACTAATAAGCGATTAATTGCGCTCGCTGATGCGTTCGGACTTGCTTATGGACGTTCATACACTACGCCGGAAGAATTATCAACATTAAATTATGGAAAATTGGTACTTTGTGTTGATCAAGATCTTGATGGGATCGGCAAAATTGCGGCGCTAGTTCTTGTTTGGATTTATTTGTTCTGGCCTGCACTTATCGCGGCCGGATATATCGGTAGATTAATAACACCTATTGTACGCGCATATCCCCGCAGAGGTGCACGAAATCCTGTCGAATTTTATAACGAAGAAGAACTAAAAACATGGCTGAAAGAAGATCCGAGTCGACCTGAAAATTATAATATCAAATATTATAAAGGTCTCGCGACTCACGACAGCGATGAAGTTAAGCGTATGTTTAAGCCCGATGAGTTCAAACATAACATACATACATACAAAGGTGATCGTGATATGGAACGTCTTTTTAAAGTATATTTTGGTGATGATCCTTCATTGCGCAAAGATATTCTCGTGACACCAGTAAAATATCTCTCACCACAAGAGTCAATAAATCTTCAGCGATTGCAACATATTCCGGTCGGTCGTGTACAACTTGATATCGACACCAAGTCATATAAAAATGACGCAATCAAACGACAAATTCCAGGAGTAACTGATGGTCTTAATCCCGTGAGACGTAAAATATTAATGGGATCAATCAAAGAAGCTTCATCAAAAGAGCTCAAAATATATCAACTCGGCGGCGCAGTTGCGTATGGATTTAAGTATCATCATGGTGATGCTTCGCTCAATGCATCAATAATACATATGGCGCAATCATATCCGGGCGCAAGAAAATATCCGTATCTTATTGGAATAGGTCAATTCGGAAGTCGTCATGGTGATAAAGCCGGTTCAGCAAGACATATAAGTGTTAAATTGAGTCCGATCGTGAAAACAATTTTTCCACCCGCAGATCGATGGCATTTACCGTATGTATTTGAAGATGGTGAACGTGCAGAACCGCAATATTTTGTTCCAGTTATTCCGATGGCGGTGCTAGAATCATATAAAATCGTTAGCGAAGGATGGAATCATATAAGCTTTGGGCGCGACTTCAATGATGTCATCGCTGTAGTTGAAGCATACATTAATGGAAATCCAGATCTCATAAATATCGCTGAACGTCTCCACAATGAGGTTCTTAATGATTCGGTCATGACCAAAATACATCGACTTTCGAATCAATGGCCATTGCGTCCGAGTACGCGCGATTACAAAGGCGAAATTCGACCATATCGTAACGGCGAAGATTATAGCTTCGGATCATACATATACGATGAACCGTCGCGCATCATTAGGATAACTGAATTACCGATAGGTATATCGACCGCAAAATATCTTGAAACGCTCATGAAGCCGGGGCGAAGCGGTAAAGTGAACTCCCGCAGCGAATTTATTGAAACAATTAATGATCGAAGTAGCGGCGATACCGTTGAACTTGAGATCCGCCTTAATGTGGGCGCATTCGAAAAAATACTCAAAAATTTTGGAAATGCATTGATTGATCCTATCGAAGATGCTTTGATGCTACGTTCGTCGATGCGATCACAACTTAATTATTATAGCACAAATGGTGCGGTCCTCGAGTTTAGCGGATATTATTTAGCAAATATATTATATTGGGCTCCGTTGAGACGTGACCTATATGTGACGCGTTTGATACGTTCACGCACCGTCACGGAATTACGAATTTTAGAAAATAAAGAAATTATTCGCTATATCGGTTTAGCAGCTGAATTAAATCTCGCAAAAATTGAAAATGATGAATTCGCATCAGAGTTACTTCGGAGTCGAAACTTTCCTCCACTCAATACGAGCATAATTCATCAACCCGAATATATCACGAATGAAGAACTTTATGATGCTGCGATTGCGGGTCCTAACGTCAGTTATGATTATTTGCTCAATCTGCGCGAACGTGATCTCGTAAAAACTTCGGTCACTAAGAGACAAAAAACACTCAAATCGTTGTATGCTGAACTCGAAAAAATTAAATCTCAGCTTGATGAATATCCGGTAGTTGGTGCGAGCGTATGGAGAGCAGAAATCGAAGAATGTAAATCAATCATAGAGCGGGGCATTAGTACTAACTGGAAATTTAAATAATTATACCCCAATCGAATAACTGATGTCCCATTTATTTCTTTTTTTCCAAACATATTCGATATCAATATATTTTAATGCTACATTTATTGACGATATTATCGCTTTTTGTGTTTTAGTATTTGGGTCGTCAAGTAATCTAGATGTGAATACCAGAGAATCGGAAACATCGCGTGAACATAATTCGATGTCCATTATTTTTAATCGGTTCATATACATGACTCAATATTGTGAACGTACTTTTTATTATTTTCGAGAAAATATTTATCGAGCACAATTGCAAAATTCTGAAATTATCCGGATAATCCTAATTTATTTTTGTTCATAGAGAAATGCATTGCGAACGACGCAAAATTCTTTGTCTGGATGTGGGATACGATGATACGTTTTTACTAAATTTTGTATAAATATCGGTATAAAACCAGCAATAATAAATTAGATATTAAAAATCCCATATTCAATATTTATGACGAGAATGGCGAGTTCACTCACATCAACATATGGTACAACATTAAACCCTGCTCGTGAATTAGTAACGCGACATGGGTTCAAAGGAGAAAGGCAAATTATAACAGTTTCTCTTAATCCGAGTTCTATAGCTACACCTAGTGGTCAAACACTATTATTTCGATTTCCATCACTTGATCGCAATCGAGTTGTTGTACCTGGAACAGTACGTCTATCATATGATGTAACATTGATCCATGGTACAGACTTAACCGCTCGATTTGTCGCAAATCTTGGACGCGCAATCATTGAAAAATTATCAATCAAAATGCGAGGTCAAGAAGTACAATCAATTTCATCATATGGTGATTATTGGGCCGTACGGGATATGTTTCTTCCAACATCACAAAGAGCAAACTTTGATAGATTATTTCAAGGATGTGATGATCAAGCAGACCCAGGAAATCTAACACTATTGCGATCAGGATCAAGTACTGAAGTAATTACTGGAGCAAATGCTGCACTTAGTCTCGTATTCGGTCGCAATCCATCCAAGTATATGTCACCACTTGATTTCGAATTATTAACATCCAAGGGTCCATACCACCCTAGCTCATTTGGTGATCAGTTAGAATATGAGATAACATGGGCTGATCGTAATCAAGTTATCATATCAACCGACACCGGAGCAGCTGTTAATTATTCATTGACTAATATTGCATTACAATATGAGACCGTACTCGCTGCAGATCTTGCAAACTCAATTGCATTATCATCAGTCGGTCGATTTGCATTAGCTTTTGAGCGAATTGTTCGTCATCAAAGATAATAACTTGATTCTACACAAACTGTTTGGACCATCGGTATCAATGTTGCATGCGTAAGTTTGAAATATGTTCTCATAACATGTCCCAGTTCGGTATTATTTGCGCGTCAACCAGAAAAAACATTACCGGTAATGAATATAACAAAACTTGACGTATCGATTAACGGAGTTCCAAATAGATTATACTCCAACGGTGCTTCGCCATATCACCTATATGAAGAAAGTTACCGTTGTCTCGCAGGTACTAATAGACTTGACACAACCGAAACAAATATTGTTAACGCAGATAATGGCTTCCAGCCCGCCACAATTAATAACTGGTTTCTAGGTACACAGCAATACCTCGCAATTGATTTTAGATCTACTTCTGATCAACATCTTCATGGTAGCGGATTAGCGCTCGGATATAATGGAGATGGTATACTTCTAACCTTAACAAGAACAGCAGGAACTGGAAGTGTTGATATGTGTGTATTTTTAGTTATGGATGCGATTGCAAAATTTGACGATGGTCGATTCGTTGGTATAATATATTAATGATATCGTCCGCACACCCACAGTTAAAAATTTATTTTTTTATGATATATGCGCACCCACAGTTAAAAAATAATTTTATCATTTATGATATTATCGCAAAATTGAAAAAAATTAAATAGTTGATACCAAATCCCTCATATTATCCGTTACCGAAGTTATTGAAAATGTATAAAATCCATCGATTCCTAATTCCTGGAAAATCAACAGTTGATGATGTAAAACAGATAATAAAAGATAATCCAGAACTTAAAGAATATTTAGCTAAAATTAATAATAACAGTAATCGTAGTAGGTATAAAAGATCGATCAAAAAAAAATTTGGTCCAGATATAGCAAATCTATTATTTGAAATTCGACCAATGGGTAGACCTAGATATACTGGAGTGTTTAAAAGATTATCCGAATCAACGAGACAATTAATTCGCGAAACTTTAAAAATTGATAATTTGAGTGAGGTCCAATGGAATCCGGTAATTTCGGGCCTTATTGCGGATAATATTGTTAAAAAATACGATAATGATACGAGTGCATTAATTGCATTACGAAACTTCAGATATGAATTGATTGATATTTTAAAACTTGATCGAAGAGATGCAAAAAATAATCCAATTATTGCATTAACATATCGCGCTGGTATATCAATACTAAATAATCAATTTATTACTAAATGTACAATGGTTAACATGTCTGAAAAAAATAATAGAACACAAAAAAGGAATGATTCGACGATCGATAAATGTCGCATCACTCGTTAATTTTTTTTATAATCTTGCAGACTCACGACCCGAAAAATTGGAGATATTTATATTCACATCATATCCGTCATGGACTCTTCTAGACGCGCAATACAATATGTTGAAAATTTTAATAATGCATTGATCGCTCTTATACAGGATTTGACGCGACGTCATCCCGATGATGCAACAATTTTTCGCGCATATATGCGCATCAAGACTATTATTGATTATACTCCCATCCAAACAATAGAAACGGTTGGTGCATATTTATATAAATATCGCGAACAAATTTATCATCGAAACAGAGCAATCCCTGGAATCGTTTTTCGTAGATAATACTTTTGATGCTGAACTCAGGTCAATCGACGATGATGATAAAATACAAATAATATCGTATATAATACAAAAAATAAAAGAATCTGCTCGAAAATTAAGTCGGAATGAAAAGAAAGAATATTTTGATATCGTTGTCAACTTACTTGACGATTATATCGAATATCTTTATTACAAAAATCGATAAATTATAAGTCATCGGTCGATTGCATATTCGAATAATATTTGCTTAACATGTAATCGTCGTATTTGCTCGAGTTATCGTCCTCATAATCTTCAGAATTTTCACCGGTGATAACCATTTCATCATCGATGTCGCGAGCAAGTCTATCTATCGTTTTTCGAATTTCATCTTCTTCTTCATGTGATGATTTTTTATTGACAATATTTGAATTCTTTGTTTCAACATTGTCGGGACGCGCACTATTATTGCGACGATCCATCATACTGCGATAAGCATCAAGCATATTTGTATTTTCGCCTATTTCTTCTTCCTCTTCGGTATCTTTTTCTGCGCGATCAAATGACATTTCGGTTTTGTAAAATCTTTCAAGATCATCTTCTTCGGTAATTCCTTCTATGGGGCGTATACCTCGGGCATTAATTGCTTCAAATTCTTTGATGTTTCGATCATAAAGATCAATAATTTTTCCGCGGCCGATATATATATTATTCGCCGTTTTTATTGCGGGTAATCGTGTTATATTATTTTTTTTCATTGCGCTGATGAGTCTCGGATCTTGGAGGTCTCGACTTCGAATTTTATTAATTTTGATATTGATCCCCATTTGCTTAAACAGGGGAAGTCGATCATGAATAAATTTTAATATTTCGATCGTGATATTATGACTCTTATAATCTTTATCATCATTTGAGACTACTTTTACATACAGTTGGTGTCGATGTGTACCTACTTTGATCTTTGATAAATCAACTTTTGGGCCGGATGGAATTCCACGAACGCCGATAATAGGTCTACGTTGGTTCGACATTGTTCCTATCCTTATATTTTGAATATTTTTGAATTGCGAAAAATACATGTATATTACATTTATAAACATCATGTCTGTTGTTCGACTAACGTTTTTCCGACATACACTCGACGAAACAAATGCGCCCGAAATTCGAAAATTTTTAAATATTGATCGTATGCCACTTGCGCCCACAGAAGTTTCTGTCGAGTTCAAAGATGTTCTGACCGTATATGTGAATGCATTTCGTCGCGTTCTTACGACTGAGTCATTCGGATATGCACTTCAAGTTCCCCCAGACGGTTTAAATACTGAATTAACAACTGATTGTTTTATGTTACCGCAATTTGTGAATGAAAGAATTTCAGGAATGGCACTTCCTTCGCAAATACCCGCAGATATTGTATCAAATCTTCGGTTAAAACTCGATGTGACAAACAATACAGCAAGTCCACTCACAGTATATTCGGGTGATCTTGAAATTTCAGCAGGAACAATGCCAGAACCGCTTTTTAATCCGACCGCCGATATTGCGTTTTTACAGCCAGGAAAACGTATTGTTATTGATGGAATATATATTTCACCGGGCTACGGAAGTAATAGTTATAAGTATGTACCTTCTGGCCAAAGCGGTTATACTCATCTCGACATTGAGCAATATACCGATGAAGAAATGCGCGACGAAAAAGGTATCGCTGCAGATCAAAGTGGATATAAAATATCAAGTCTTGTTGCTAACCCGCGGCATCACATATAACAGCAACGATATTTGCGACAACAACAAATATGTTCGACGTTCGAATCGTTCTTTCCGATGTATGTGTAAATATTAAAGAACGACTTCAACTTATTAAGACCGCAATTGAGCGTCACGACGAAACAAGTTCACATCGCGGAATACAATATACCGTCATCAAGCTTGAAGCCGGTCTCACTGAAGGAATTTTAATTGTTCCGCGCGAAACATATACTACTGGGGAACTAATTCAGCGCACTGTGTATGAACTTACGCCTGATATATCAAACATATCATACATCATAAGTTCGCATGAAAAACAAATGAATCTTACAATACGTCACACTGAGGATGTAACACAAATTCTTCTTCGCGCGATTAAACATATTTTAACAGTTTTTGATTCTTTACAGCGGGATATAATGAACCCTGCTATATAATTTGCACCACATCCATATTTGAATATTTTTTTAAAATAAAAAAACAATGTCGATCAGGGTTCATGATAAACGACGAACCCGGCGCGATCAAAAATATATTGATGTGACGAGCAAAAGTGATGACCCGATTTATATAAAATTTTCACCATTTTATCCACATGGAAATATTCCAGTACCAGGTTCTGCAAATCTTAAGACCGAATCCGTTGAAGGTGCGTGGCAAGGCCTTAAAGTACTTGATAACGGTAAAGGTTTTGATTTATCAAAATTAACAATAACCGATATGAAGCGATTAAAGCGACCACAAAAATATAATGTACTCGGACATAGATATGATCAACGTTTACTTCCGTATGTGGATGCTCGCAAACTCATATATATACCGATGTATGAGTTTGTTTTGACAACGTATCTATTGGATGAAGTAACAAATTTAGTTAAAATGGTTCGAGATGGTAAAAATATAATCTTACTTGATTATGAAACAAATTGTGATATAAATAATATTAATAAACCATTATCACATGCATCACTGATAGTTTCTCATGTGATGCGCATGATCGCAGACAAATAATTTTAAATCAATTGATGCGTGCGATCACTAACTTTTATTAATTATATATCCGCGTGTGATGCGCACAATCACAAACTTTTATATATCAACATGTGATGCGCGTGATCACATACATCGATTAATTATTTTTTAACATGTGATGCGCGTGATCACAAACATCGATTAATTATTTTTCAATACGTGATGCGCGTGATCACAAACTTTTATTAATTATATATCCGCGTGTGATGCGCGTGATCACAAATAAATAAAAAATTATATTTCAACATGTGATGCGCGTGATCACAAATAAATAAAAAATTATATTTCAACATGTGATGCGCGTGATCACAAATAAATAAAAAATTATATTTCAACATGTGATGCGCGTGATCACAAATAAATAAAAAATTATATTTCAACATGTGATGCGCGTGATCACAATTAAATAAAAAATTATATTTCAACATGTGATGCGCGTGATCACAAATAAATAAAAAATTATATTTCAACATGTGATGCGCGTGATCACAAATAAATAAAAAATTATATTTCAACATGTGATGCGCGTGATCACAAATAAATAAAAAATTATATTTTAATATTGATGCGTGTGATCACATACATCGATTAATTATTTTTTCAACATGTGATGCGCGTGATCACAAACTTTTATTATTTATATATCAGTATGTAATGAGCATTGCCTAATCATATTATATTGGTCATGCGATCTCTGATTTTGAAGATGTTTCTAACGGTACAGCTGGCCATTGAAGCACTGATCCAATATAGTTTGTGTGTTTGTTTTCTGGGTGACATGTTATTATGACGCATATATATCAATATTGTTTATTTTTTTATAATTATTTCTGACCTATATGCACCAACCCAATCAATATAAATATATACTCCCATATCCAAACAATATAGCCGGATATACTTTATATGTTTTTGGCCCACCCTAATTTCACATCCCTACATACCCCCATCTTGTGTCACCCAACGGGTATGTCCGCGACCCACACATTAGAGAAAAATAATTAATCAATACCATGCCCAATATATGTACCCGGTACGACCCGCACATTTTTTCAAAAATATTAAATAATTCGGACCCGCGGTTCCAAAGTTTTTAACAATGCCCCCACATTTTTTCAAAAATTAATAAATAATTCGGACCCAACAAATAAAAAATTATTTTTCAAGATGTGATGCGCATGATCACAAATAATTATTAATTATAAATCAAGGTGTGATGCGCATGGTTACAAATAATTATTTTTAATAAATATATCTTAATATCCTCTTATGATCATACACCGAACATTTATTTAACGCACGCGGGAAAAAGTATATGAACCCCATTTATGCTGATATATAGGCGAAGGTTTTATGAAAGATATCACATATTTGCCTATGCATGTGATGCACGCGGTCGCAAATAATTATTAATTATTTTTCAACGCATGATCGCAAATAATTATTAATTATTTTTCAACGCATGATCACAAATAATTTTCAAATTGTGTACGCATGATCACAAATAATTATTAATTATATATCCGCATGTGATGCACACGATCGCAAACAACTAGAAAAATTATTTTCAACACATGATGTGCGATCACAAACTTTTTTTAATTATTTTTTCAACATGTGATGCGCGTGATCACAAACAAATAAAAAATTATTTTTCAACATTGATGTGCGTGATCACAAACAAATAAAAAATTATTTTTCAACATTGATGTGCGTGATCACATACATCGATTAATATTTTTTCAACATATGCGCACTCACAAATAATAACCAACCATATAAATTTTTTTTACCTATAAGGGGAGATATTCCACCCTTAGAGTATTAGGTAGTTATGGGGTATAGGTGATATGACTCGAATAAAAATTAAATCAAAAGTCGTCAAGGCGACACTCGCAAATAAAGATATTAATGATCTGTTTGGGGGACTCCTTGGAACATCCGATGGAATTTCCGCAAATTTATCGATCACATATCCTAAATATCTCAACATAAAAGGTCATGTGAACCGATTTATATGTCTTCTTCAGATGTTTCACAACTCGAGCGTGCTTAATTTATTCCCAAGTGCGAAACAACATCTCGAAGTATATGTTAATGCGCTCAAACAACAGTTTAGTTTAAGTTTTACTTTTCTTGAAGACGAAAATAATTCGCCCGAATATATTGATCAATTTGGAGCAGTTTTTAACGAAATTAAAAAATGTAATGTCCTCAATATTGCTATCGTTACTTGCAAAAATCTAATCACATATAAAAAATCAATAGGTGATCAAAATGCATTAAAAGATCGCTTCATAAATAAAATTCCGGGACTATATCTTGATCCGCTCCCGGATCTTCCACAGGTTAATTTTAAGCAAATGTATATTGATGATCGCATCACGCCGAGCGATAAAGAATTTATTTTAGTTGTTTTATACAAGTTGTATGCCATAGGTCATGATGTGTATGAAGCTGTTACATCGCCCGATGTTGATGTGAGTGAATTCATCGATGTCATCATAAATAGCATCGATGAAGTTAAAAAACATATCCCGCGATGTGAACAAGCTTTTCAAAAAATTATTGATAGCGTTGATCTACTGAAGAACAACTTTAACGAATATTACAAAGATTACACAACTAGCGGTAATCCTACAATCATAATGGAAAACTTTGTGCTTGATGTGTCGAAAAACACAGACGCTTCAGCGACAGTTACCGCACAGTTTCGACGAATTATTTCTCATTATCGCAAACTTGCGAGTCAGCACTCATCAAATCCAAAACTTCAAAGTTTATTCAGTCAAGTTGATGCAAACTTTCAAGAACTCGAAAAAAGAAGTAAACAAGCGGATGAATTGATTGATTTGAGCGATTCGAGTGATTCTGAAAAAGCGACACCATCTGCGCGTAATCGTCGCAGAAAAGCCGCAAGAGCACGCGCGCGTGCGCAAGCGCAAACATAATATATATGCGGTAATAAAATTATTTATCTTTTAAGCATAATGGAGATACGTATACCGCAACAGCAGACAACATTGTTCATCGCTATAACTTTTGTGCTCATCATGATGTTCATCATCATGAGCCCAGACGCGATGAAAAATATTATTATTATCGGGTTATTGATCACCATCGTTTGGATAATTTGCGGTGGTCGAAGTCCTAAGTTTGACAATCATAGTCACAACTATGACAATCATAGTCACAACTATGACAATCATAGTTGCAGTTATGAGAATTATCCAGGTGCAATCCTCGACGGAGATAATCATATTGCATATCAATCATTATCGCGCAACAACGAGAGTCATGCAACTCTTCGCAAATGTGACATTGACCCATATATTCGCGATGAACTCGAAGAAGAAGAAAATATTCCTTGGTGGGGACGACACGAACACTAGTGCTTGCACTAGTGCTTGCACAAGTGCTAGTTTGGCCAAAACTTTGAAGCCCAAGTGCTCCCTAAAGTGTACCCGCATATATCGACGATTATATCGCTCTCTCTTCCATACCAGTATGGTTTATTAAAAAGGAGTCCGATCATCGTTTCGATAATTTCCCAGCCGATACCAACAAATAAAAACTGTAAATGTTGATCGGGAAATAAAACCCCAAGAAGACCGAAGAACATCAAATGAGTAACACTCCAACCATTGATATTTTGACTGAAAATATGATAATTTTCAAGATAATCGTTATTTTTTGACCATCCGATAATGTATCCATAAATGATGATCACGAGAATACATATTATATAGATCACTATGCATGGTACTATAATACCACAAATGGTCCGATTAGCAAACATAACGAATTTTGAATAATATTTATTATTTCAATAGATATTGAAAAAATGAGTAATATACGTTTTTATTGTACGACAGGAACATGTAATAAAAAAGCAGAATTTGGGCCTGGTAAAGAACCCATAAGATGTAAAAATCATATTGAAATCAATGATGAACGTATTCAGATCAATTCGAATAAAATATTATATATACCTAAATGCGTATCATGTGCACAAGATGCTACACATGGTAATATTATCACAAGAACTGTAGTCCATTGCAAACAACATGCATCAGCTAATGAAGTCGACGTATCATTATATCGATGTACTGAAGAAAATTGTTCATACCCAGCGAATTATGATTTTGAAAACCATTTAAGTTATATTTCAGATTTTAGGCGATGTTTCATGCATAAAATTAAAGATCAAATTAATATAAGAATTATTAATATATGTTCGTATCCTGATTGTAAAGTATATAATCCATGCTATGGATATATGGAACCGCAAAAATTACAAATCAGATGTGCGGCCCATAAAATGATAGGTCAAATCATCGTAATTAAAAATATTAAATGCGAATTCGATGATGTATGCCCAAATATTCCGACTCATGGATATTTAACATCCTTAAATGAACGAACGCATTGCGAAAAACATAAATTACCAGACCAATACGATCTAAAAATTACAAAAAAATGTAAATATAAATATTGTTTGTCTCCCGCAATATACGGGAAACCATCATTAAACGCACTCAAACACTGCGAAATCCATAAAATATACGGTGAAAGTTTAATGTATTTATGTTCAGTCATCAATTGCAAATCGATCGCATATTTCGCTCCTATCGGAAAAACAGGTGTACATTGTTTGACTCATAGAAAAATATTCGAATTTGATACCAGGATATATCAAAAATGTTTCGATAAAAATTGTCAAAACCTCGCAACATATGGTCCGCCTTTTAAACGACCAGGCATCCATTGCGTGGAACATAAATCAAAAGATGACGTAGATGTAAGTGGTGATAAATGTCTTGTAAATCAATGTACAAATATCGCGGGATATACATCTGCCGGTTAAAAATCAGTAGCGACACATTGCTATAAACACAAATATAATGGTGTATTTGTATTATCTATACATAAGTGTATTGTTAAAGAATGCGATGCGATTTCCGAATATAAAGATCCGCAGTCAAATAAAATTATTTATTGTTCGATCCATAAACAAGAAAAATTTCATATAAAATCACAGATATCATCATGTCAATATTGTGCGAGTACTCCCTTATACGGTTATAGGTATGAAAAAATAACATGTTGTCGCATCCATATAAAACCGGGAATGGTTTCTAGGGTCAATTCTCGATGTCAAATCAAAGGATGTACAAAAAATGCAACGATATTCTTTGATTATAATGATAATAATCCGCTTTACTGCGAATATCACACAATCGAATTGATATATACAAATTTATCTTGTATAAATATTTTAATTAGTTCAAAATCGGGGATATTATATGAGGAATCATATGCGAAAAATTTGAGCGGTGAAAAGTATAACGAATATATGCATAGCGTCGTTAAACGAATCGAAAAAAATAATGTATATTTTATAAAAAATAATTTTATTTATTCAGATGATAAAACGTTATAGTTTTATTTTTTATAGTAGTAAAAAATGAATTTTATATATATGATGTTATTAATTATAAAAAATGAATATATGTGTTAAATGTAAATTAAAAAAGGGTAATTACCATTATCCCAATGATATAATATTATTTTGTTACTCTTGCAAAGATGATAAAATGATTCGATCAACACTATGTAATAGTTTAAATTGCAATTATACTGCTGCATTTATGTGTGAAAATAAATATTATTGTAAAAATCATGTACCCGATAACGGAATAAATCTTACGACCGGATTAAAACCTTTACATAAAAGAACAAGAAATAAATATTGTCATACAAGCAGGATGTGTGATTATAAAAAATGTAAAATAACCGGAAATTATATCATTGATAAAAATAAATATTGTGCGACACATGCCCCACTTGGTGCAAAACATCGTTCAAATAATAAGACACCTTTAAGACAACGAAAACGCCATATAATTGATGAAAAAATAAAAACACAAGAACTTATCATGGAGGATAGAAAAATTAATTATGATGTAAATAATAAATCGTAATTTTTTTATCACACGGCACTGCAATTACAGACGAATATTATTTTGTTAAGGGGTGCGAATTTTGAATTATATTTATTATTTCGATAGTTTCAATCATTGAAAAATGGATAATAAAAATTTTTATTGTACAGTACCATTATGTAATAAAAAGGCAATATTCGGATATAAAAAAATACCAGAAAGGTGTAAAAATCATGCTAAATCATATGATAGAAAGATTTGTAATCCAAATTTTTTAAATATAAAAAAACATCATACCAGATGTTTATTATGTGCAAATTATGCTACACATGGCAATATATTTTCAAGAATTGCTCAACATTGTTATCGACATGCAACTTTTAACGAAGTTGATGTATTAAAATACAGATGTAATGAAAAAAATTGTTTGAACCCAGCAACATATGATTATATTATTTTATTAGATATGATATCTGATTTCCGACGTTGTTTCGAGCATAAAATGATCGATCAAGTCAATTTAAGAAAAGCTGGTGTATGTACATTTCCGGGTTGTAATTCAAAAAATATATGTTACGGATATATGGAACCATATCATTTACAACTTCGGTGTATATCCCATAAATTGATTGGCCAAATTATCGTTATCAAAAATACTAAATGTATATTTGATGATGAATGTAAAAATACGCCAATGTATGGATATTTATCATCAAATGAACGAACACATTGCGAAGTTCACAGATTACCAAATCAATACGATTTAAGAACTACAAAAAAATATATTAATAAATATTGTTGATCACCCGCAATATATGGAAAACCTTCAATAAAAAAAGTCAAACATTGCAAAGAACATAAAAACCCTAATGAAACAATAGTTACTATATGTTCGTATAAAAATTGTTTATTAAAGGCATATTTCGCTCCCATAGGGGAAATGGGTATGCATTGCATAAATCATAAAAAAATATTCGAATTTGATACTCGAATTTATCAAAAATGTTTGAACGACATTTGTCGAAATCTTGCAACGCATGGTCCGCAATCTATAAGACCTGGTATTCGTTGCGTCATTCATAAAGAAAATATCGATTTTGATGTGAGCGGCAATATGTGTCTTGTTTATAAATGCACCAATATTGCGACTTATTCGAATGCATATAATGAATCTGTCGCGACGCATTGCTATAAGCATAAAACTAGTGGTGTATTTGCGTTATCAATATATAAATGTATAATTAACAATTGTGGCTTATTCCCCGAATATGGTGATCCTCAACTGAAAAAAATCGATTATTGTTCGAAACATAAACAGGAAGGAATCCATGTAAAAAAACAGATATTAACATGTAAATACTGCGCCTTAACACCAATATATGGTTATACGGTTGATAATATTACATGCTGTTATATTCATATAAAACCGGGAATGGTTTCTAAAGTTGACCCTTGTTGTCAAATTAATGGATGTACTAACATCGCGAAAATATTCTTCGATTATAATGATAATTATCCGCGTCACTGTGAAGATCATACAATCGATTTAATAAATACAAATATACAAAATATAAATATTTTGATAAGTTCCAAAAATGGCATACTATACGAGAAATCATTTGCCATAAAATTAAATGAAATAGATTATAATTCCTATATTAGAACAGCCATAAATCGGATTAAAAATAACAATAATATATATTATATACAAGATAATTATATATTTTTGATCGATGCCGATAAAATCAAATAAATTTTATTTTTTTATTTGATTTAAGAGTTAAAAATTTGAATTTTTATATTATGATAGTATTAGTTTAAAAATGGGCATATGTGTTAAGTGTAAAAAAAATAAAGGAAGTTATCATTATCCTTATAAACAAGAATCATTTTGTTCATCTTGTAAAGATGATGGAATGGTTCGTTTAAATAATATGTGTAATTATTTAAATTGTAGTTATGTTGGATCTTTTAAATATGAAAAAAAACATTATTGTAAATATCATGCACCTGATGGTGCAATAAATCTGAGGACTAAAAAAATATCTTATCATAAAAGAAAACGAGATAAATATTGCCATAGAAGATATAAATGTGATTTTGGACCTTGTAAAATAGCAGGACATTATATATTAAAAGGGAAAAAATATTGTGCATCACATGCACCAGATAATGCAATAAATCCTGAAACAAATAAAAGACCGTTAAGACAAAGGAAAAAACCTACAATTGATGAAAAGATAGAAATAAAAGATTTTATTATATTAGTAGAAAAAATTAATATTAATGTAAATAACGATAATGATGGAATTACCGCATATATAGAGATGATAGGAAATAATATCGGAACAGAAGAAATACATTATTACGATGATAATTTATAATTTTTTTAGCTATGTATTGATCGCGGCATCAAATTTGAATATGTTTATAATAAAAATATTGTTTACAATGGTGAAATGTAAAAAATGTAATAATATTGCCGAATATGCTTATATTACCGATGGTAAACGCATTGTATGTGGAATTCATTCGAACGAAAAAATGGTATACGTACCATATGTTAAATGTTATGAATGTAAGTCACGAGCTGTATATGGTATAAAATATGAAACACATTGCAAGAAACATCGAAACCTTTTAATACATAAAAAAAATAGATAAATGGAAATGCAAAGAATGCGAACTACCCGCGGTATATGGAATAACAAAAAGAGGGCCATATATGGCGTGCGAAACACATAATAGACCCGAATATGTAAAAGTTACAATAACTAAAAAACCTCAAAATAAAAGACAAAAAATATTTTGTGATAATTGCTGTTCCATAGCTAAATTTCTCAACCCGACCACGCATAAAAAATTATGTCGAAGTTGTGTAAATAGTTCTTGCCGTTTATTAAAAAGAAATAATATTTGCATTGAATGTAATATTGTGAGCGCAAATTATTGTATGCCGGATTCTAAAATACGCGTTTATTGTTCGAACTGTAGACCGAGTATTATATATTTACCTTATTATTCATGCGAATTTAAAGGATGTACAAATAGCGCGGTTTTTGGAGACGAAAATAATAAAACAGCAAGATGTTACGATCATCGTAAAGAAATAGAAATCTATTATTATGGAAAATTAAATGAAAAATATAAATATATAAATATATAAATATATAATACAATATATTATTGTATTATATTATTATTTTTTTTAATTTTGAATTATCACAAGGCTATTCCGACTTTATTTGGTCCATATAAAAATGGTCCAACTATTTCATGTCAAGAACATGCAGAAATAAATTTTGTAAATGTTAATAATATATGTTGGTATAATGGTTGCAACGCAATTCCTTTATTTATTTTGCGCAATAAATATGATAATACGGAATATTGTCTTAATCATGTTCCCGATCATGAACTATTTAAAAAAATATATATAAAAACTAAATGTAGTTTCGATGTAAACTGCTTTTATACCGCAGCATATGAAAATCCTTACGATAATTCAAAGGTATGTACAAAACATAAGCGAATAGATGATGTGCGTTTAAATAAAAAAATATGTTTGGTATGCGGCATATTAAATCCGAAATATCGGATGCCGGGTTCAAATATTTCTACTCGATGCGGTAAATGTAAAACTCCCGAGTATAAAAAACAATATGCATGTGAATTTATAAATTGCGATATTATGGCGAAATATGGACCCGTTTGCAAAAACGGAAATATAAAAAGATTGCGATGTTATAAACATAGACAGCCCGACGATATGACAAGAAAATACAATTACGTTTTATCATCACATGTACAGAATAAAATAGATAATAATGAATATACTTTTGATACGAAAATTGATGATGATGATTTTGTGAATTTCGGTTTGCTTGAAGATTGTGTCGATTTAAACAATATAAAATTTGATAATTTATTTGATTTTCAGTAAAATATTAATATTTTTTTGAATAAATTGCGCATGCCACATAACATTAATATTAAAAATGCTTAAATACCGAAAATGCAATAATATTGCCGAATATGCATATATCAGAGATGGTAAACGAATAGCATGTTCGGATCATTCAAACGATAAAATGGTATATGTACCGCGTGTTATATGCGGTTCACGCGCCAGATATGGTATAATATATATAATACGTTGTGCAGATCATCATGATCTCTTTACTGATAAAAAATTGTGTATATTTCACGCAAATAAGTCGTGCGATACGATATATAAAAATCAATTATGTGTAAATTGTAAAGTTGTTTATGCGAGTTATTGCGAACCCGGAACTAGAATTCGAAAATATTATATAAAATGCAGACCGAATGAAAATTGTTTATATTATTATACATGCATAGAAAAAAATTGTAAACAACTTGCACTATATGGAAATGAAAAAGGTAAAAGAAGCAGATGTTCTTCGCACAAAATACAAACCGATATATATTATAACGGAAAACTTATGTAAATAATATATATAAGGTGTATTAAATTAATTTTTTTATATTATATGCGGGGGGGGGGGGGTGTTTGTTAATTTTGAATTTTTATTATCCTATAAAAAAATGATTAAAAAATGCGATGAATGCAATGATGATGCATATTATGCATATCCGCACACTGGTATCAGAGAAAAATGCAAAGATCATGCTAAAACTAATATGGTTTATTTCCCATTTCTTAGATGCAAGTGTAAAAATAAAGCAACTTATGGCGATCCAACAATAGGTATTCCCACTCATTGCAATACCTGTAACAAAAAAGAAAATAATAAATATGTAAATTTAAATAAATATAAATGCATAAAATGCAAAGAATCTGCATTTTATGGTCTTACTATTAAAGGTCCAAGATTAACATGTTCTCAGCATAGAGAGGAAATGCATGTTTTAGTAAATATAATAAATGCGAAATTGATGGATGTGATCGTGTTCCATTATATAAATCTCCCTCCAGTAAAGGAAAATTATGTTCGAAACATAGAAAAAAAAATACTAACATATATCATAAAAAATGCGCATATAATTGCAATAACAAAGGAACACATTATAATAATATACTAGATGCAGTTGTTTGCAAACATCATAAAAATGATAATGATATGATATATAAAAATTCGCGAGCATGTATAACATGTCGCATAAAATATGCAAATTTCTACGATCCAATAACAAAACTTATATCGTATTGTAAAAAATGTAAACCCATGGGAAGTAAACCTAATCAACCATGTGAAGTAGATGATTGTTTAAGTTGTGCATCATATGGTCCTATTAATGGTAAAGTAAAAAGATGTAGTAAACACCAAATAGAGGGCGACACATATATAAACAGAAAATTTTATATTAATAAAAAATTAAAATTACAAGCGAGTAAATGCGTAAATATATAATTTTTTTTTAAAAATTGATACGCAATAATTAATCAATATCAACAAAAAAATGATTAGATATTGCAGCTGTGGTGATATCGCTTTTTACGCATACCCGCGCGTTGGTATTAGAGTAAATTGTGTAAATCATGCAAAAAATGGAATGGTTTTCAAACCAAATCAAATATGTAAATGTTTAAAAAAAGCAAACTTTGGCGATCCAACGATAGGTTTTGCAACTCATTGTGCTTCTTGCAATGATAATATAAATTATGTAAATTTAAATCAACATATATGTATAAAGTGTTCTAATCCGGCAATATACGGTTTAACTGTTAAAGGGCCATGGTTAACATGTCCCACACATAAAGAAGTAGATCATGTTCTGATACGGAGAAAACAATGTTCAGTAAAAGATTGTAAAAAGTATCCATGGTTTAAATCTCCTTCGGGCGTCGTCTCATGTACAAAACATCGCAAACAAGATCATATTATCAGAATCAAATCCAAAAGATGTATAAAGTGTCACAAAAAATTCCCAAGTTTCTGCGAACCAGGAACAAAACGTATATTATATTGTAAAGGTTGTAAACCCGAAAATAGTAGATCTTATCAAGCATGTGAAGTTGAAACTTGCATAAAATACGCATCATATGGTTCTCCCGGTGGAAAAAAAGAAAGATGTATAGATCACATAAAGGAAGATGATATCTACTTAAGAATAAATAATTGAAATTATTTTTTTTGAACATTGATCGAATACCACCATATAAAAAAAGAACAATGTTACAACGCGGCGCATTACGTCGTCAAAAAAATATTGATTGGGATTCGAATCCCACCGATGTTCATGAAATTTTGAAACACAAAATGAATATTTCAACAACAATGAGACCATCGGGCATAAGTGATCAGTATATTATTCTTGATACGTTTTTAAAAATGCGCGACTCCGCTATTGAGCGCGGCGAATTTCGTTGGAATTTTATGATTCAAGGTGTCACCTCCGATGACGTCATCGGCGTACCAGATAAAGTCAATAATATCATACAAATTCAGATAAGTCCGTTTAATATGCCCGAGCTCCCAAATGTTCCTTATACATCAAATATTGATCAGATTACGTTGATTTCGAATATGACCGCATATACTCCAATCACACAGATTCCATTTTTTAATAGATTCACAATACAAATTCGCGAAGCCGGTATCCAATCGTATAGTAATCGCAATGGCTCGCGACATCATTATGAATTTAAACTTTCTTTGAACGATAGTACGCTCGCAATCCCATTGGGTAAAAATTGTTGGGACACATATACATTTATTGATCCATTAAATGATCTTCATGGTATAACACTTGTGTTTCGTAATCCGGATAATCCTATCCGATTTTTACCTGATTGCTTCTATAATGTTTCATGTGAGTCGGATGGTTCAGTTTCACCACCGGGTCCATTTCTCCGCATCAATGTGCCCGGTCATGCGCTCAATGCGGGCGATCGAATATTTATTGAAAAATTTAAATCAGGGAACTCAAAGCTTGATGCATATATAAATCGTTCAGAAGGATTAATTGCTTCGGGCGATCCAACAGCGGCAGCACTTGCATTTGGATCACCAATACTTTAATTCGCAAACTCCGCGCCGCATTCAAACTACCTATTGATGATAATAATAGACATGCAGCAACAACAACTGAAATACTTGCACCCGGACTCGTTTCATTCGTGTCGAGCATCACTCACGACCAACATGGAAACCGCTATCTGAAACAAAAAAATTTATGTAAAGTACAAATTGTGTTGAGCGCATTCTCGAGCGTAAGTGAAGTTCTTCGCAGCTTTGATGTCCCATCATGTTGCGTCGCATATGATGGTCGCATCACTCATTTTAATTATATTGTCGCATGGTCGCACGCTTTTTGCGCAAACATTGTCATACCTCTGAGCCCGACGCAAAGATATAGTTCGAATTTAATTAAATATTTTGAGCGCGGGTTCGCACTCGTATTACCATATATGCGTACCGGTGTTATTGCCGCAAGACAACCATTACAGTTACCTCATATAACATTACATCCGATCGTCGTTCGAAAATTTATTGCGGTAGGCGGACTAACATTACCAAATAATATATCCCCCTTCATCTACGAGTCATACTTTAATTTTGAAAATATTAACTTTAAGCACTACCGCAACTTCGCACCACGATATAATATTCGTTAACTCGCTTCGGGGAAGAATGAATTCATTGTGATGCAATCAAAGTTGCACGATAAACACAGTTTATGTCGACAACATGCGTGGGGTGAAGAGAAAAATAGGTTACCATTCAAAAACTATGCGACAGAAGAACCAACATTCCCCCAAGTTTTGCCCCGGCAAAAGTTCGAAAAATTAATTAACTCATATATACGCGTAGTTGATAAATATGGATCAATTAATATCGCAATTCTTCGCAATGTGTTCCGCTTAAACGATGAAGAACTCTCAAAGTTTGTTATTACTGTTTGCGATGCACTAGTGCGTAATCCAAACTGTCAAATTGATATGTCACCAACGCTCGAGCGATACCGCGCCGCAACCATTTCTAAATATGATGCAGTTCCAATCAAACTTGATTGGTGGTCCACCGCTGCTGCAATGATTCCCGATAATAATAATTGTCGCGCATGGTATGGCGAATATTATAATGAGCAAATCGTACATCCGACTAAAGATGAATATATCGAATCACTACTCGTGACCCTGGAAGGTAGACAATATTTATATAGCAAAAATAACCAACCCGTATTTGGGGGTATGTGTCCATTATGCCATGACGATATAGAACGCGGTTCCGCTAATAGTATTATACTTTCATGTGGTCATATCTTTCACTGGGTTGGAACAGATGATGGTTGCATTGGTATGTATGAATGGTCAAAACAAAACGATAATTGTCCATACTGTCGCAAAAAATATGAGGACTTTATCGAACTTGAACAAAAAATGAAAGAACGACAAATTGTTCCTGTTAACTGCGACCTATAAATCTACGATCACAGCTTAAGCACAAACATAAATAATCTGGCGCTTCATCGAGACTACGCCGTTGAACTTCGCGATAAGAACATCGGCGCACATTACAGTGAGGACATCGAAAAAGTGTTGATTCTTTAGTCGGTACTTTTTGTGCGACGCGTTTTTCAATTTCTGCGCTCTCAATAGCTGTCGCTTGTGGACATAATTTTTTTGATGTCATATCGCCGAGTGTATAGGGATTAATCAAACCATTATAAAGTTGCATCGCTAAATTTGTACCGTATGAGCGATTTATGCTTGAATCAGGATCGAGCATTCCATTAATCATTCCGCATCGAGTACCATATATATCCATGAATACTTCGGAATCCCACTGTCTTCGCGGCGGTTCTTCGGATTCTTTACTCATGCGGATCGCCGCATTAAAGCATGATAATTCTATTTGAGTCGCTAAATTTAGTATATGATTATTATCGATATTATTTAATGCGCTCATCAATGTGCGAACAAACATTCGTCGAATGATGTCGCGCGGAGTTATATTTTTTTTACTTGCTTCGATGATACTTTTGAGTTCGATTTTGTCTCGCAAAAACATAAGTCCTAATATGTCATCCGGAAATGGACCAACATGTGTTTCGATCGCGGTATTCATTTCAATTATAGCATTAAGGTAATGATGCGTGAGTGAATTAACTGATGATACGCGAAAACTTCGTATCGAAGCATTGCAGGCGTTACGCTCTAAACGCACAACATAACTATCATAATCTATTGGTTGATCGAATGGTTTCCATGCGTTTTTAACTAATTTTTCTAACGATGTTATCATGTTGGTGCGCACCCCACTTCGAAGATCTTCAGAGACCGCCATGGAGATATGAAATCACGCATATATCACTTCATATCATATAATCAAAAATATAATATCGCGAATCTGGATCAGAAAAAATATTAATTAATTAAATCTCGTTGAGATTCATTATTATTTTTTATATTATTTTCAAGTTTTTCAATTTGTTCTGCTAATTCTTTAATTTTATCTCCATCAGACTCTGCATAACGTATACATGTTTTTCGATTATGTAGTAAGTCCTTATGAAGAAGATGATCAAATCTATTTTGATTTGATTTTGTAGCTTTATTTACATATCTTTTTATTTCTTTATTTAATTTTTGAGATTCCTCATATGATTTTTTCAATTTTTTTAAATGTATTAACATTTCTATTTTTGTATATGATGTTCGACTGGACTATCCATTTTTGCTGTAATATCATCCATATATAAATTATCATTTTTAGACAATAAAAAAAATCAGTTATTTTTGCAATTTAATCGGAGGGAATAGTTGATCAATCATTTATTGATGAACGATTAATTAAATCATTTACAATGTTATCACCATAACCTAATAACTTACCAAGTAAATTTATCTTTGGGAAAACATCCGACATTTCTTTCTCATACGATTTTAATTCTTTTTCTGATTTTTCAATATCGTACTTATATTGTTGGAATTCGTTAGGTGGTATTCTTGATTCACCTAATTGTTTGAATGCGTTCAAACATTCATTTATTGATTGAACTGTTTTATAAGTTTTAATTAATGATGATGTTGCTATATTATATTGATTTTTAATTTCACATAATAAGGCCGAAGACATGATTGTTGATTCTTTTGATTTTTATGATTCAATTTTCCGATCAAATAAAAAAATATATAAATTATTATGATGTAATAATTGGTTTATGTCGGTAGAAACTTAACTTCCAATCAAAAACATAATATTCGAAATATATTAAATTACTTAGTCTAAACATTAAATTTATTATTTCTATGTCATAATATATATATGAATAAAGCTGATTATAGTTATCAATTAATTCAGAATAATATATTCTTAAAATATACAGTTTACACGATTATTTTAGATATGTTCTATAAATACTTTTTAGCTCGTTGTTAATATTATTATCTTTTAAATATATTTCCGAACTATCAAGATAACATTTAATTTTTTTATACGAACTAATTATATATTCTAAATATTGAAGAAATTTATCATTTACAATATATATTTCTATTATCATCGATTTTAATTTTTCTTTTATAAGAGTACTCATATTATCATATAATAAACTTATACAAATTCAAATTTTTACTTGATCAATTCTTCTCTCCAGATATTGTGATACTCATTAAACACTAGTCCTCTCATGTTTGGTTCCATAACATTAAACATGCTAAATTTGGTAAATAACAATTAAGGATGAATTGATGAGCATTAATTGATATCTTTTTTTAATGGATAATTGATATGATCCATATTCATTAATTTTAGTTACATTGACTAAATTAAAAATCGCGATCGATATAATTTTTTATTATATTCCACATTAATTATTTAATACCATGATCATATTTAAAAAAATAATAAGTCACATCTTTATTTATTCGGAAATTTTTTCGTTTAATTCAAATCCGGTTTCGATCAATAAATAAATTGTTTTAAAATATTTATAAATATTATCAAAATCATCATTAGTATTTACAAAATAATTTAATGATTCTATTACAACTGGTATGTAGTCATTTAAAAATTTTAAATCTTTATATGTATTTCGCTTTATATAAAATCTTTTATGTTGTATATCAAATACTTTTTTCTTAAACGATGTTTTATCGATGATCGCGATTATATCTAAAATTGTTTTACAATAATCAGACATATCATTAAAGAACGATATATCTTTATTCTCTCGAATAATTAAATTGATTTTCTTGATATAGTCGTTTATGTTATCAATGCAATTAATACATTGTTTTGTTTTTGTAGAGCAGAAATCTAAATTAATAGCATCAAATTCAACGATATTACTATTTTTATTTGAAGATTTAATTGTGTGCAATTATTAAAAATTTCATCAATAATTTTATCGAGTATATTCGATAATTTTATAATTATCAACAAGTGGTTTTTTAAGTAATTTTAATACATATATTTTACAAATAGAACTATCCCCAAATGACTGTTTATCTTCATCGTCTGATTCCATGTTCATATTTTTTTATTGTATTATATAATATATATTCATTTTTTAAAAAGATATAAGAGAAAATTTGAATTACTTCATTTTTATGAATAGAGCAAAATGGAGCGTGATAATTTATTGTCGTGGAAAAAATTTGTACCAAAAGAAATATTTGATTATATTGTGTTCACGCCAACCTTAAAAAATTGGTGGATTGAAACTTTCCAGTATATTTCACCCGCAAGAGTAAAAACAATATTTATATGCAATTATTGCGTTATTAATACAAAAACAATTAATTATTTCAGCGTGTATAAATACAACTATAAAAACTTCTCCTTAATAACGGAAGATAAAAAAATAATTATTTCATCGAGAGATTTGCGTCCGTTAGCAATACAAGATGTATTAATTATTACACAGCTTTATCGAAAATACAAAAAATTTTATTTATATTTTATTAAAATGATTGCGCAACAATTTTCGAATAATAAAATGATTTATTTAGTTCAAAATCCGCTTATATTGCGCAATTTATCAATATTTAATGACATTAATTGTTTCGTTATTGAATGTAAACACAAAAATAATGACCCAGCAAATGCATGTACATGCATTGATAATGTTTCACAACAAGAAAAAAATCCAAAATATAATATAATATGGGATATAAATATTCCAAATATTGTATTTGTATATTCGTCGATGATCACAGAATCGAGTAAAAAAGTAATAGTATCATTAGCAATAAAAGGATCGCAGTTTAATATACACAATTTGAATTATTTATTATCACCAACGCAATATAAATTTGCTCATCATTCTAATCCATTACTTGGTATAAAACCAATACAAGGAGTATATGTAGAACCAGATGAAGATCGCGGACTATTGTTCGCATATATATATGCGCTCTACATATTATTATGGAAATACGCCACAGGTAATGTAGAAATTATCGCAATCAAAAAATTAATGATTTATATTCATCCAACAATAATAACGATGGGTATAACACCCCTTATAATAAAAAATATTGATCTGCTGATGATATTATCAATATTATTAGATCTAATAAAATATCGTCAAAATATAAACTTGTATACATTTACATTAAATGATCTTGACGAAAATCAAAAATTATATATAGCGAAAAAAATAAATAAATTCAAACGAATAGGAAGAAATTTTTTATATTCGGGTAAAGCTGGATTAGTACCAGTGGGCACAAATATACCTAAAATAATATATAATAATTAATATTTTTTGCTCCCCCCCCCCTCGTATAAATTTGAAACTTTTTAAATATATTATTTATAAAAAAACAATGACACATATTTTTGGTTATTGGGCTCCTTTATTAAATTCGATCGATGATTTTGATTCTGCCGATGATGCGATGCGAAATGTTTTAAATAATTTCCGCGCAGCAATGCCGGATAGAGTCGGAGTAATGATAATGCAATATGGTAAATCGGATATATTATATTTTTCTGTACCGGATTCGGACGGCGGTACTGTTAATATCCACAACATTGAACCATGGACTGTTCAAGATGAAATTCTCATAATTCAAATACCTACATCAAAAACATGGACAAATTTTCTTGATATATTCGTCGATAGATTTTGCAAGTTTCGCGAAGATACTCCGTTCACTGATATTTTACAAGGAAGTATCGCCCCTCAATATGCAAAAGTTTTTCGGCGTTACAATAATAATACAATCATATGCAATCACTCAAGATGTTGTCGGTGTATCGTTGAAAATTCATTTCCGTGTAACATCCACTGGGATATATCTCGCGGATATAAAGTTATAATCATTACGATCGCATCATCGCAACGCAAAGGATTCGCTACAGGAATCGAAGGTTTTACAAATTCGAAATTCTGTGTATTCGGCGAACTAAAACCAAAACAATATGAACTCGAAAATGAAAATATCAAAGAAATTCTAAAATACATCGAACCAACGAAAAAAAGAGCCGAACTAATGGGATTTATAATAGCATTGCTTAGCCTCATCCGGATACGGGCCGATGGCGATATTGAATTTGTCATCAATAACTCTGAATCCACAATTTCATATAAAAAAATTTCAAAATGGTTAACAGCTATAACTATCAAAAAGAATCAAGATTTGATCACAATAATTTTGCAATTATTTCAGCAACTTCAGGAGCGGGTCGATATCATCAAGTTTGTCAATTATAAAGAACTTTCGTCGATTACGCAACTCGATTTGCGATCATTTATGAAACGGATAGTATCGCAATTAAATAATTTATTTTATAATTATCCGGACTATGAGGTAAAAATATTTGGTACTATTCCATCAATTTTAAAACATCATGAGAGTGTAACTTAATATTTTTTCGTTTTTTATTAAAAAACAAAAATTTGAAACGCGCACACCATCATAAAAAATGGACTATGATCCATTTAAAAATATTTCTGATGAATGGCGCGAATTAATGAATAAAGATTTATTTCGATTGGTCGAAATCCCTTACGGGGAAAATATTTTGCGAACGTTTCAATATGAGCGGTCTCCATCAAACATTAAGGTCATTATAATGGGTAATAATATATTCGGTAATTGGAATTCCTTTTCTCGTAAATTTTATTACTTTAATATCCCTGATGATAAGATCATTAATGTACGTCAAGCAACTCCTTGGTTATATCAAGGTGTATTATTTCTTAACACATATCAGAACGCATTTATGATAGATTTTTTGTTAAAATTTTGCACTAAACTATCCGGCTCAAAAATTTATTTTATTCTAGCTGATAATTCTGCAATATTATATAGGCAAATATTTCGCGATTTTAGCAATGTTATTGCACATGAATGTGAATGTCGTTTCGAAAACTGTCTGTATAGTAATAAGTTTTATATATGTGATTATCTTAAAACACCATATATGAGTAAATTGATAAAATGGAATTGTTTAGATGATTATATTATTTATATTGATGTCGTACGCACCGCAAAAGATTTAAGATTTATTGCAATAATTGATGGTAACAATTTTTCCGACAATATCATCATCGGAAAAGTTGCGAATCGCACATACTCCTTAGAAAATAATGATATCAAAATAACGCAAACATATCAAAAAGCGACTCCTGAGCGCGGACATCTATTAGGAGTTATTTATGCGTTCATCGTCTTCTTTCGGTATCAACTTAATCATCGCAGAATCAAGATCATTAGCCGCATCAATACCAATTATTGTTTAAAAAATATGAAAGATTTACATATCATGTATGAGGAGTTGCGTAAAAAAGGAATGAACATTCAACATCAAAGTACAATCGATAACGTTGATAAGTTTCAGCGGATAGTTTGTGACGCGGCAAAATCGACGACCCAATATTTACCATCATTAGTAACTGACATCCCGTTACTTCGCGAATAAAATTGAATTTTTTATATTATAATATATAGAAAAGATATGCAACAAGAAGAAAATCATATTAATTTGTTTAATAAATACGTTGACGAAATAGTATCATCAAAATTTAATGGATATAACCGAAATTTATCATTGCATGTCCGAAAACATTATTATAATTTATATCGGACTAATATTATTAATATTAATAATAAAAAACATAAGATTAATGATTATTTGAATAAGTTTATTCTGAACGGAAAAAGCATACAAAAATATATGTATTTGTCTCAACTAACATATTATTCAGCTGAATATTTTATGTTTACTTTCCATACATTATATTCGTATATTAAGACATCAATATTAATAAACGAATACGAACACATATTTAATGCATGCTTTGCATTTAATTTTAAATTCGAAGAAATCATTGATTATTGTCGGGAAAAAATATCTGAAAAAACGTTTGCAATGTATGTATTAGCGCACCTTAATTATATTTAATTTTTTGCTCCCCCTCACCATCAAAAAAAAATGAATAATAAATATTATATCAATACCATGGATCAACAACAAAAAAATAAGATTATTGCAAGATATAATACTTACCTAAACGAATTTACATCGTACTTCAATGATATTGATATAACAGCATTTATAAATATATCTATCGAAGAAAAAAATCGTTATTACAATGAGGCCCGAAAACATTCATATCAATTATCTCATAAAAAACAAAAATTAATTAATTATATAAAATATTTTTGCGACGATAATATAAGAAAATTAAATGATATATTTGTTGGCCATATACGTTCCGAATCGTATAAATATGACCTATATATTTATCAATATATTTTATCATTTGCCGAAGATCTCGACCTTGATTGTGAGATCAATTTATTTCGAGCATGTTATACATTTGGATTTACTATCGAAGAATTAATTTCTTTTCACGAAGAAAAGAAATCGCGCAAATACATTGTTGAAGAAACAATCAAAAGACTTGAATTGTTATAATATTTTTTTCGCGAGTGCAACTAAAATTTGAATTTATTATTAATAATTAATAGATATCAAACAAAACATGATGGATAATTTTCTAAAACCATGGTCCCACTTAATGGACGAAAACCTACTGAAAAATATGGAAAAAATTGTACCGGTCGAAAAATTACAAAATTTACTTAAAATATTTTCGATGATAACAACGCCGAATAAAATAAAATTAATTATTCTCGGAAAAGATTTATTTCCATTCACAAACAATGAAAAATATTTTTGCATCGATGATAAAATAAACAATTATCAATATTTATTATATTCTCAATTGATGCATTTAATTTCTCAAAACGTTCTCATACTCAACGTTGAGATACCAGATGAATATGGAATTTCATCATTATGGAAAAATTTTATGAACATGTTTTTGATAAATATACAGGTATCACATGAAGTATCAATATATACCTTACCTAACTCAGTTGTGATTAATAATTATCATTCAAAGTATAAATGCATATGCCAAGATATAGCTTGTACTTGTCTAAACAAGATTGAAAAATTATTTAATATAAAATGCAATCCGTATTTGTATGTGTTTTATTATTACAATTACCAAAGATATGCCATATCAATTCGAAATGGTTATAATGAAACATTAGCGATCATCGATAATAAAGTTTTTCAATTTGCATATAATATTGATACAGATTATAATCTTTCACATACAAATCAATATATATGTCCAAACCAAGAACGAGCAAGAATATTATCAATAATTGAAATATATCGATATTTGATTAAATATAATCAATTTACTATCACAATGATAACATCGATGCGCAGTGCTATACATCAATCGAATATATTAGATAATATTGTTGATCTTAAAACAATTATAAACAAAGTTGAGAAACGTATGACCAAAGTAACAAAATCAAATATATTATTTGTTAATAAAGATTATATTGACCCCGCTATATTACCGCAAGTTAAGCGCGAGTTAAATATTATTTATTAACATAAAAAATTACTTTTAGTCCGACGATTCTCATATGAATATTTTTTTTCATATCGTATTATTGAGATGTTCGGCAGTCACATCAATCGATATCACGCAAAAAATAAATCTGCAACTATCGCAGAACACATTGAAGCTGCTCGCATTGAAGCACTCAATGGCGCAAGTTTTGTGATCAAAGTTGTTGCGATCTTTGTTGGTGGTCCGAAAAATCGCAAAATATCACTTCGCCCTGATGAGCGCGCACAATTAATTAATTATATAGAACGAACAAAAATTCGTGTTATCGCTCATAGCGCATATAGTGCCTATCCGTGGCGCGGAGATGACATCTCATTAAAATATATTCGCGATGAAATCAATGTTTGTCGTGAAGCCGGAATATCCGGTTTAGTAATCCATTTACCAAAACTTCCTATCGATGATATGATGCAATATATTCCACATATACATGATCCGGTCGTCCGAATTTATCTTGAAACTCCGGCCGCAATTCAATGCTTCGAAACGGTCGCAAAACTCGCAAATTTATTTGCAACAATTCGGGCCGCTGGTTTCGATAATTTTGGACTATGTATTGATACGGCTCATCTATGGACCGCGGGTGTTGATCTCCAAACGTATGACGCAGCTCAGCAATGGCTTCAAGAACTTGAGAACGTTTCTGATATTATTCCCGCATCATCAGTGATGATTCATCTTAATGATAGTGCGCGCGAAAAAAGAAAAGGTCCTGATGCACATGCTTCCCTTACACAGGGAAAAATATGGGGCGAATATAAAAACAATATTCAAATACAAAATAGCGGACTTGCAGCTTTTGTTGATTATGCTCTTCGCAATGATACGATGACGATCCTAGAACGAAAACCGCGAGAAGTCCTCATTGAGGATTACTTTGTGCTGCGCAATTTGATTCCGCCGGCTTGAGCAAGTCATCAAAGATTTGTTTTGCAACATATCTCACTACATTGTCAGTTTTATATACACTTTTTATCTCTTTTAGCGATTCAAACAAGGTTGTGAATGCAAATTCTTTTGAATTATCATCGAATAATGACGCTAAATAATTAAATATAATTATTATGGATCGTATGGATTGATTATCTTTATTCATATCAGATGGCACCTGTCGCCATGGTACCATCATATATTTATTATTTCCTTTTCTGTGACAACCAAAATCGTGACACGTATTACCGTATATACCGCAATAAATGATATTTAATTTATCTATTTCTTTCATCCAAAAAGGGACGCGTCCATTCGGGATGTCTATAATTTGTGATAGATAATTTCTTATTTCGGGTTTTGATGCGTCAACTTTGAGACCATACTGTACTAAAGCATCAAAGCACTTTTTATCGCCCCTCAATAGGAGCTTATTTGCGTTCCATACGTTTTTAAATGTTGAATTTTTTATATATGTTCCAGCTAACACCTCGATCCAGTATAAAACATTTTTTTCGAGATATATTATATCTCCTTCGTTGAGGTCACATGTAGTGCGCACTTCAAGAACATTAATACAATTAGTTTTAATAATTTTTACATTACATCGCTTATGATCTTCAAGAATTTTAATAATTCCTTTATCAAGGTCACCCGATGATAATTCGAGGAACGTATCTGATGTCAAAGAATCATCTATCAATGTTCCATTAATATGTGACGGAATGATATTTTCAGAACCGACGACACTATTTTTGAAGTAATTTTTATATTCGATTATCGTTTTTAACCTGTATACGTTGTTCGTATAAGGACCGATGATATAAGCGATCACTATATCTTTATTAATATTTTTTGTTATTGTATGCGTATGTGTTTCTCCCGTATACATCATGAGATTTTGTGATGATAAATTATTTATATTATGTCATCGGGTATAAAAATGCATTCAAGCTTATGTTTGTTCCATGATGCTAAAATGCATTCTTTACAGCAAAATGTTGCTAATTTACATTTATTACATTTTTTAATTGTTTTTAATCCGCAGTTTAAACAAGAATTTTCCATCTTTAGTGCATTTCCATTTTTTCGATTATTATCAAATTTTGCAAAAAAAAATAAATAATATATATACTTGTATGTATGTATATATGCATACACATTATACATGTATAAATTTATATATTATTATTAAATCTAATATTTGATCGAGGGTATATTATTCTGGTTAAATAATGCAGTTATAATATTTTTAATTTCTTTTTTCGTCAATCTGGCAAAGATTGGTAAATTTTGAAGTGATTGAAGAATCATTGTTTTAGCTTTTATAATTTCCTTTTCATCAAGAAATTGTATACTTTTATATGCTATATGTATTATTGATTTAATCAAATAATATTTCTCTTGTGTTTCGCACAAATTTTTGACATTAATGCAATCGGGCGATTTATATAAATATATTTTATCGGACATAACGTATATGATCTTAATATCGTCTTCGAAATTTAACCAGAGCGGAAATATGTGTTTTATTTTATCAAATTCTTTATGTATTTGTGAATTTAGATAAGGTATATTTTTAATTAATTTTACTTTATAGCCTTTATTCCCGTTTATTAAAAACATATTTGATTTCCATATTCCATGAAATTGTGTTTTTGGTAATAAACCGGCCGCAAGTAATTGTAACCAATATTCGATTCCTCGGGACAAATATAATTCATCACCACTAAATAAATATTCTTTTGTATAAACTTCAATGTAGTTTTCATAATATATCAGATCAACGTTGCATTTGTGATTTATTGAATATAATTGGTATATGAATCGCGGAATATTTCCTTGTACCAAGTTAAAATATCCTTCGGAAGTTAATGCTTCATCGCAAAAGCTACCATTACAAATATTTGGGATTATGCGTTTGAGCGGATCAACAATATCGCTTATAATATGACGATATAAAAATTTATATTCATGCATTGATTTTATTTCGTTAATATTTGATTTTTTTCCCGCAATATAACCAATTAATGTATTTGCGGGAATATCTACTGTGCTACGTAATCCCTTTTTTATATATGGCCGATCTTTTTTAATAAATTTTTCTATTATGGGCATCGTTATGAGGGAAAGAATATTACTTAATATTAAGGGTGAATATGACCATAAGTTGATTTGTAATCGCCTATGTTCTTCTATTTTTTCTTTTTCTCTGAGATTTTTGCAGCAATTGCAAAACACATTTGATTCATCACTTGCAATCATTTTTAATTTAATAGTATCGATTATAATATAATCAATTTTTACGACACATCAAAAAAATATATATTAATTATTTTTTGTTATTATCATCTATTATTTTATTTACATAATCGATCATTGTTTCTTCACTATCTCTATTCAATATTTTTTTTATAAATGTTTCATTACGAACGATGTGAGTTACGAAAAGATACTCTGGTACTTTTGTAAGTATATCGTTAATAAATAATTTTTCGTCTTCTTGATTTGACGCTAATTTAATTAAATTGCACATCAGTGCTATAAATACATATATAATATATTTACAAACCATATCTGTGTCTTTGATATCACTTATATCCTTGACCCATTGTAGCATAAATAAAGATTTATTATTTATAACACCATAATGCTGAAATTGGGTATCATTTGTTTTTATATATAACAGTTTTAAATATTTTTTCCATATCATCCAGACAGGAACTAATCCTTTATCCATATTTAATAAATGTTGTAATACTTCGAATTTTTCTTGTGGAGGTCTTCTTGTTGCTTTAAACAGTTTATTGAAAACGTTATTATTCCCCCATATGAGGAACTTATTTGCTTCCCACACTGTTCGTAATGTCGAACCTGGAAGTTGATTACTTGCCAATGATTGTACCCAATATATTAATCCATACGATGCCGATAATTCTTCACCAACTTGGATATCTCGATAGGCGTAGAATTTTATTAAATTTTCACTAACTTTATCGGATTCTAATGAACAATAGCTAATCCTATCATAGATTCCAACTATCGCATCCGATAAATCCCCAGTTAATAATGTACTATAAATTGTTTTTGATATCGCATCATTGCATATACTTGCATTAACATGATCGGGTATAAATCCGAATGATCCGATTATTTCTTGATCTAAATATTTATGTTCTTCAATCGAATCAATTTCTATTTCACTCCTATTACGACCACAAGTAAATGCGACTAACGTTCCTTTTTTGATGAATTTTTTTGCTACTATACCCCCGACTTTTTCCTTCGATATCGACGATTTTTGTAAAATTTTTTCTGCAACATCGAATATAATTCGAGCATCATTCTCCGTTATTAACTTTAAACATTCATTATCGCTATGATTGCGAATTAGATGACATGTTTCACATATAGCATACATTTTCTCAGATGCTAAAGATCAATAAAAATTCAATTTTGTATCAATCACTAAAAATACGATGGAACACACAGCGATAATAATATCACTCGCACTCATCACGATCATCGCAATCATATGGCGGTTATCAACGAAACAAACAGAAAACTTTGCGACATCGCCGCGCACACAAGAAATTTATGAAATATCGCGCGACCTTTTCGACAAAACTAACGGCGAAATATCATACTCCGAATATAAATTATCTCTGAATAATGCGAACCCGGTATTATATGCAGATGCGCGACGTCTCTGGAAAGAAGGAAAACTTTCGACCGACGAAATAGAAAAAATTTTATAAAATAATCATATCACAATGCAACTTCTCATCTTCTCGTTAATAGTGATCATCGTTATACTCGTTATCTATCTCGTTTATTCGCGAAAACAAACAAAACAAACAAAAAAACGTCGTTCAACGCTATCGGTCCCGCGAAATATATTTAATATCGGACGTAATGCTTCTGCAGAGTTACGCCGCGAAGTATTCGATAGGGCGCGGAATCAATATATGAATGTTCTCACAGAATTAATTCCACATGAAGCAGTTACCGAAAACAATATTGGTTTTATCATTGATAATGCGGCAGAATTCGCATTTGAGGGTGGACGTCTCATGAATGATGTATTGTTAACACATATAATTGATATACCGCTTGCGAACATGGCCGAACAACGGCGCGACGACATCATACAAGAACGTCAAACGTTAGCGAAAGAAATTGTTGCTGAACATGGACGCGGTGCCGGTGTCGAAGCATACATTGATCTCGCTATTCAAAATACTGATGATCCACAAAATGCGCACGACGTCGGAGTCCTCGCATGTTTACGCGCAATCGTTGCACGTCTCCGGGCCGATCAATCCGGAGAAACATTGCCGAATCTTGAAACGATCTCCGCGGAGATGCGCATTCGCGGTGATAACCGTATCGGCAAAGTTGAAGCAGTCATTGATCAAGCAAAAGAAAACGAATATGTCATCGCGCTCGGAGCAACTGATGCGGAATGTTTGAGTCGTGTATGGTTGCGAACGAGTGATCCGCGAAATTCCCACGTTATCGATCATATGCGTCAAGCAGTCTATGATGCGCTCTTCGACTGTTGGGAAGAAGGAATCATTGTTTGCGTAAATGGCCGAACTTCGCGCATCCTTGCAGCACTAACTTTGCTCGACTGGGATAAGCGCAATTGGGAAGTAAAAAAGTTTGAACAATTTAAAAATGATATATTCACCAGAACCGGAGAAGTCATAACAAATGAAGCTGAACTCGCATCAATATCTGATGATCCCGATATGCAGCGAGCGGGCCGATTATATCTCGCAACAACGCTCGCAGAAACTCTCTCTATAGGTGAAGTTCCTGAACCCGTAATAAATAAATTAACTGACCGGATGCGGAATGCAATCGATCGAATGGTCGACTCGTATGTGCGCGAACTCGAAAAAAATTATGAAATAAAAGATGCTATTCCCCATTATATGATCGATAATATCATCAAAGAAGCAAAGGCAGCTATATAAGGGGGGGCGGACCCCCCCCCTCCTTAAACCCCCCTAAGGGGAACCCCATGTCAGAAGATATTTTACCGTATTTTTAATTTTTGCATATCACTTAAGAGGGTTCCCCTTAAACCCCCCATTATCAAAAAATATTTTTATCGCATTAATAAATGTTTGTGATCACGCGCATCACATGTTGAAAAATAATTTTTTATTTGTTTGTGATCACGCGCATCCCATGTTGAAAAATAATTAATCGATGTATGTGATCACGCGCATCACATGTTGAAAAATAATTTTTTATTTGTTTGTGATCACGCGCATCACATGTTGAAAAATAATTAATCGATGTATGTGATCACGCGCATCACATGTTGAAAAATAATTAATCGATGTATGTGATCACGCGCATCACATGTTGAAAAATAATTAATCGATGTATGTGATCACGCGCATCACATGTTGAAAAATAATTAATCGATATATGTGATCACGCGCAGAAGCTTCACAGCGGTACGGAGAAAAAATAAGTAAATCATATAGTTCAGAAACCGGAAATGATGTAAGACACTCTAAAATTTTTGAATACACACGGGCACTATTATTTAATATTTTTAAAAAATGCGAGGGATCAGTTTTTAAAATTTTTGAACTGCGCGGACATCGATTACCATATGGATATCAATTATTAATTTTTTTAAATTTTGCGGACCCATTATTTAATTTTTTAAAAAAAAGCAGACACATCCATTACCATATGGGTATTAATTATTTTTTTTAATTTTGCAGTCATACTCGATAACACATGGACATCAATTATTTAATTTTTTTAAATTTTGCAGACCCATTATTTAATTTTTTAAAAAAAAAGCAGACACACTCATTACCATATGGGTATTAATTATTTTTTTAAATTTTGCAGTCATACTCAATAACGCATGGACATCAATTATTTATTTTTTTTAAATTTTGCAGTCATACTCGATAACATGTGGGCATCAATTATTTAATTTTTTTAAATTTTGCAGTCACATCCGATATCTCATGGATATCCATTAATTAATATTTTTTTAACAAAAATGCGGACCCATTAATTAATATTTTTAACTGAGGGGAGGAGGGAGTGGTTATATATGATATAGATAATTTCCTCTATCGGTTTATAAGGACTCAAACGGGAATGGTTATAAAATAATATATGTAGTATATTATTTGTGCATCGCGCGGGAATTAATATTTATTTTCAATGATATAAATATTTTTGATAATACTGCATTCATTAAATTCCGGAATATCATATAATATTTCTGGATATTTTCCATGCGTACATGAGATCAAAATTATACGACTATTATCGCTCGGTATATCAACCATATATATGTTAGAAAGGTCTGTGATCGGCCGTGCTATACCCGTAAGTAAGTGAGAAAGTTTTTTATAACCAGGAATATTTGCGGCACAAGTTGCTTGCGTAAATGGAATATTTACTCGAAAACTTTGATAAACATTATCATTAACATCAGTGTAGCGCGGACATATTCCTCTAAATATCCAACAATGAATACAATGAAGCTTATTAATTATATCTGTATCCCATATTCGACCAACATTTTTCATAATACGAATGATAATTGCTGTCCCCCCGTGTGGTACTGAACATCGCACACATTGAAAATTATTATTGTTCGCAGTTGCATAATATATTATTCTTGGTTGTGGCGCGTCGATACATATTGTTGATGGATCCCATTTTTCTTCGTCTAACTTTGATATAGTATGTACTTTATCAAGATATACATTTTCTCTATTTCCGATGTATGATATATGTCCTTCAGCATCAATCACAATTACTCCTTTTTTCAATGGGTCAGATTCAAAATCAATATCGCGAATAGAAGACGGTAATAATTGATTCGCTAATCTAAAATTATCATAATTAATTTTTTCAATATCTGTCCCATTTTCAAACTTACTTAGTTGCGCACCATCAAAGAAAATTCCCGATAATATTGCATTCGCATACCGCATATCATAAAATGTTTTTATTCCTAATGCGATAGTTACCGGCATAAATACCCAAGTGAATGCTGCTTGTATACTGTAATGTGGCGGAAGACTCAAATCATCATCTACAGGAGTCCACATTAGGAGCCGCGCAGAAAGATTACATTTCTCATAACTGATTGGTTTCTGAAAGCATATACGAGGACCAAGAACTTTAGTACCACTTATGATTTTTCCTTTATGGCGTATCACACCCATAGTTGATGCAGCGACTGTCCGATGCGTGAAAAAATGTTCATCTTCTGTGCGAATTAATCGTCTCCGAATTTCTTCGATAAGATCCTTGATCTTTTGTTTATTTAGTTCAAGTGTATAAAATACAATACCAACGGTAGGGCGGTAATGTATAGTATAAGGAACTCCTTTTGGCGATTCTGGTTCTATTTGTAGGGTCGGCCATGGTTCATGTGGTTTTGGTAATGGGTCGCATTTATGATCAACGACGCGCGCCCCATGTTCAAGGCATAACATTTCCGCAACTAATTGCGAAATATCGTTCGAAGTTATAACACGCATCTCATATACAATTATAAACTTTGATGATCGATATTCAAATTCTTTGACATGGTAAGTCATTCAAGCAAACAAACGGTAAATGCAACTACCGATGTGATCGCTTCAGTAGTGCAAAATGTAGCGCAAAATTGCATCACATACACTAACAGTGATAATATTATCACCATCGACGGAAATAAAAATTTTATCGGCAATGTTACACAGGTTATGTCAATTTCTGTTGATCCGAAATGCACTGCAAATATTCAACAAAATGCGGCATTCGAAAACGATATTCAGAATAGCATTTCGCAAGTTCTCAAAGATCAAGAAATCGCAATGACTCAATGGATGGATAACTCGAAAAATGAAACTACCACTAACATCAAGCAAACAATGAAAAATAATATTACCGCTAATATGGTACAAAACTGTCTCAATGGTATTAACGGTCATAATATCCTGAACGTAACGGGAAATAATAATGTCGTTAAAGATATTATGCAAAAAAATACTGCTACCCTCATCTCGCAATGTATACCTGGTCAAGGACAGCAATCATCGACCATAAACGATATTACAAATACGATTAATCAACATAGCGAATATATTTCAAAGAGTCCTTTTGCATTTATTACGGACGCGATCGAATCGGTATCAAAATCTGCGATGGGTATCGCAGCATTCATATTTATTATTATTATTTGTTTTATATTTCTGGTTATGATTCTCCGCAAAAATCGGCCTATCAGATTTGATTCGCTCCATGGAGATAAAAATATACTTGCGTAAAATTATGGATAATAATATTATTGATGAAGATGCTCGCACGAATGAACCAGAAACGCCTAAGAGTAATTGTACCAAAAAACAAACTATCGAATGTCCTCCCGCCCCTATAAAACAAAGAATCACAAAAATATATCCAGTGCTTAAGGGTAGACGTCAATTATTTAAAAACGATACGCGATATGACAAATTAATTCAAAAATATAAAGAGAAAAATCAAAAAAATATGTTTAAGTCAATGTCATCATTATCACTGAAAACTATTTAATCGTTTTATTTTTTATACTTTGCACCAGTGCTATGCACCAGTGCTGCCAAATCCATTTTCGCCTCGGATAGTTATTTGTGAGAATAATTCGTGATCCCTATTAACGATATATACAATCGAAGGTTGAGCATTAGGTGCGACAATCTGAAATAGTGATGTTCCTCGTTTGAATTCGCGCGGCGTCAATGACATATTATAAACTTTGACTATTAATGGGCCCATATAATTTTTATCTATTAATCCGGGACTATTTGCCATTATGATCGGATGATCAGCAATACGACTGCGCGGTATTAACTGATATGCCGAATTTATATTGTCGATCTGACATCTTACACAAACTCGGAGATTTATTGCAAATGATTGCGCATTTGCGCCCATCGGAGGAATGATAACATCTTCCGGAAATTTAATATTATACCCGGAATCTCCCATGATACCACCGGGCTCAGTAACATCTTGATATAGGTCGATAAGTTCGGTCGTCAAAAAGAACACAACCGATGAAGACATCGCGATTATATTATTAATTATCGAGATTCAAATATTTTTGAATATATTTCGACATCCAATATATGGCGTCACAAACAAGATGGACTAATTTTGGACCCGATCCCCCACCTTCTTCGCTCGACATAAAAGCGCAACGATGTCTCGCTCCTGGCGGTGCAGGCGAAGAATGTGACACATACATAGGGTCCGCCGATCATGGTTATGGATTTTGCGCTGACCCCTCATACAAGAAAACAACATACTGTGCATGTGTCAATAACGCAACATCATGTCCGCAATTTTCGATGGCATCATGCGCAAATGGTGCATATGCATATAAGCCGCACTGGTGGTATGTCGGTAATCCATCACCTAATGAGACATGTTCAAAAACACCTATCTGTGTTAACCTTGTTGAAGTAGGAGGTAATCAAAATGTGGTGACTGATATCACACAACAGTGCGGCACGATCGCGAACATCACAAACATACTAAAAACAAATCCATTACTCGCGGGTTTAACATTTATATTAATAATATCACTCGTCATTATTATATCGATGCAAACGGATGAAACATCATCGAGACGAATACCACCTCCCTTTATCGATGATGATCTATTGTTTTGAGATAAAAAATAAAATCATATAACATGGAAGTATCAATCACCGCATCTTCAGATGTTCTCGAACGATATCTTGTTCCGAATCAAATCGGAGATCCTTTAGGTATTGGAAAGACTAGACCTGCTCCACCGATAGATCCCGACATCTACAACAAAGAAGAAGAAGATTTATGTTATGCGCGAAGTTTGCTCCGCGAAGATGAAAAAGAAAATATTGATCAAAAAGGGTTCTTAACGATCCAAGAAGTGCGCACAATTATCGAAAATAATTCGAATAATTATTCGAAGGAATTTTGTGCAATAGATCCTGAACTTATGGCCCTCATCGATGCGCGCATCGATTACAAAATTTTTATCGTCAATGATAACATATATACGCGAGAAGAATTATATAATTATTTTCCATTTCATGAATTTAACGTCCAACCCGAAGCCATATTCGCCCGACAAGAATTGGGTATTTTTCCTCAAAAAAAATATACTCTTGATCCGAAAAAACTAGAATATGTGTCGCGCGATGTTGGTGATGAAACGGTCGCTTTTACGATGATCGAAGATCTTGTCGGTAGTATTACGCGAAAAAATTATAAATTACAACGTGCTCCTCTCCGCGTCGTTAAAACAAAAATTTATATCGGAAAAGAAAGATGGGACGACTTTATGCTCTTACATCGATTCTTTCGCGGAGCTGTCAGAGTGACGAATGCGCAAATCGCATACGATAATAATAGTCGACCAAATTTATTAAATATGTTATTTGCAAATAATACCGCAATGATAACTGATGCTGCTCGTGAACAAGCTGCACAGCAAGCTGCGCAGCAAGAGCAACGACGCATCGCTATGCAACAAGAACAGCGTAAACTCGAAGAAATTCAAAAGCGCATCAATGAGGATTTAAAACGAATCGAAAAAATGCTCAATATAGTTGATGATTCGATCAAGATATAATTTATATTTCATTTATAAATTATATAAAAAAATGGATACTGGTTCCGCGTTAATATCCGCACTAATTATAATTATTGTGCTCATAATTTGTACGGCCTATATGTGGTACAATTATATCGGATGGGCACCATTCTCATTTGAAAGTGGTAATAAACCTGCTTGGTCACCAGGTAGTACGCATGATGTATCGCGCTTGCGTTTCAAAAATTGTTTATTTACAGTGAGACGCGCCGATGGGAAAATCGCTGAACTCAATGTGGATTCGATTCTTAACTCGATGGCCGTCGCATACAAATGCGGCTTAAATAATCCGCCCACACTAACACTAACAGGTCCACTTAATCCATTCAGCTTTGTTATCGTGGGTTTCAATGATAGGATCATGGTTCCTGATCCATCAATTTCGCTCTGGAGCGATGCTGTCGCAACACTTGTTGGTAATGTACGTGTGATATAAATAATACACACTCGATCAATATTTTTTTCAATGACAAATATACGAATGGATCAGTCCGTACCTAACATATTCGCGCAATACGTGCGACCAATTCATCGCACAATGAGTCATAAAAAAATGATAATTATCGCGCTCATAGTTGTCAAAATCATTATGATTATGTTTTATATGTTCTCCGATCATATGTTACCAATGCGTCTCGCTCATTGCGGCTGGATAGTTTATTATCGTCAAAATTGCGGCTATTGTGTTAAGCAAAAACATTTGCTCCGCGGAAAATTTCACAAATACATTGAATGCGACATTCATGGAAATCAACTAGATGGATATACATATGATCCACCTATTCCCTGCAATAGCATATCAAGTTTTCCATCGTGGTATAATATATATACTGACGAAATGAAAATCGGTCTTCAAGACCTCTGTTCACTGCGAACGATGTCGCGAAGTAGTCCACGTTTATTATAAATATACACAATTCTCGAAAGTTTTTGATCACAAACACGCCAGTTATTTTTGCGCATATCATTTTAAAATTCGGTAAGATCATTACCGATGTTCGAATTCGAACTCAAACATGGCGCTGATAGCGGTGGAAGAGTAATCATAGATTTTTTATTATTTTGTGATTTTGTATTTTCGTAGTCGCGTAATTTTTGAAGAATATTTCTCCGGTAATTGCGTGCATCATGTGGTTGTGCAACATCATCATGTGGTTGTGCAACAACATTATATGGTCGCACAAAATCATCATGTGATCGCACAACAACATTATGTGGTCGCGCAACATCATGCACTCGTACAACCCTCGTATAATACCATAAGACCACCACAATAATAATTATTGCAATTATTATCGCGATAATTAATGTTATTTTTTTATGAACCATTGCTATATATTTCGAGCTGAAAGATATCATCCATATAAAGAAAAAATAATATAATAGTCATAACATCATATCCATTATTATTTATATAAAAATGTTACATGAACTAAACGATGTATTTGATAAAATTTCAGATCTCGATCATGCAAAAAATGTAAAAGATCTCGCGCAAAAATTAAAACCGATTTTGAATGAAATCACATATCAGATCATGAACAGTACAGATGAGTTGAGTGAAGAATATCATCAATACAATAATCAAGAAATGCAAAATATTTTGCGAGCAAAAAATGATCGACCGCGCGTTTCAAATGATTTACCACACATCTCAAACCCCATAACTATAATTAAACCTGAAGAACAATTACCGCAAAGTTTACGTTCTCTTTTAGGTGAAAGAGCAATTCTATAAAATTTGCTCACATGTGCATACGCATGCACATATATTTTTTTATGTTAACATAAGGATGGTTTCAGACGCTGATCTCAGTGCGGCCTTAATTATTGTGATCGTTATAATAATTATCACAATAATATTCGGTCTTCGAGTTCATCCTCAGATGCTCGCGGGATATTGGGTCTCGCAAAAATTATGTATGAATTAATTCCTTCGGGCCGCTCATTAATAATTCGAACAAAAAATAATAATACCTCGACCGCATCATTAAAATATTTACGCCGCATATCGAGTCCTATCGGTGAAGGTCGTATTAAATTTGGTAATCGCAAAATTATATGGGATAATGATATCTGGATACTTCAGGGAGTATAATCTCGCGCACTTAGAGTCAGATCAAATGGTAACGAATACATCGATACCATGGACCAAGCATCATTCTTCGAACCAATCAGTAAATTTGTGCGCATGAATTGCGCATTCGAATCATCGGTTGCTATCGATATAGTTCTCGATAGTATAAAAAAATGTAAATCATTACAAGATGCATTTATGATTCCGCTTCAGCATAAAATATTTAATATTGACTCGGCACTCAGATGGGTTCTGTTCTTGACCGTCGGATTTAAAAGAAGTGACGTCGATTCGACATCATACAATATTGATTCATTCTCGAGCAGCACAGCAATAGATTTTATCGCTCAATTATATGATATCGGTGTGCAAGATATTGTGTGGTCTCACTTTGCAATCGATGATGATGACTCTTCCGAAGAAGAAATCGATCATGACTGACCGCGATCAAAATATTCTGAATATCTAATCATGCGCGGTTTCTTTATTCGTGCAATAGCCTGAGCTTCGGGCCGAATATATTCACGCTCTGGTTTTGTTCTCCAGAACGCATATTCATAAACATGAAATGGCTGAATTGTTGCGCGAAATTTATCGAAATCGCGAAGACGATCTTCGGTAAGGACTGCGCATTTATAGCGGTATGCGAGCAAACTCATGAAGAAATCATCGCGACCTTGCGCACTATGTTCTTTCGAATGAGCGACACCTTTAGGTGGATCAACATAACGCTCTGTTGCGATCACATATACTTTATTTCGTTCTGCCGCACTATTATAAATATCATGTGCTTTTTTGTCGTTAAATTGTGACTCTCGGTCTTTTAATACATACATGATGCGACCACTATGTCGTTAACGAAGCACGGATGCGGTGCGATCGATTGTTTCCGCAATTAATTCTGGTGTCAACGTTAACGGTCCACTGTTATTGAGCCAGTGTGTAAAATTTAATGTGTCAACGATTATGTGAGGTGATTTTGTATAATCTACTGTTCGCCGTGGAGCACCTCCTATGACGTTCGTCGTATCATCATTTACGACGTTCGTCGCGACGTTCGTCGTAATAGCATCCATCGTAATAATTTTTTCTCGACGATACCGCGCGCATATCGTGATCACTATTGCAACAACAAATAATAACACAAGTAGTACAACAACAACGAGCAATATATGTTTCATTTTTTTGATTATATTAAGTGCGCATCATAATCAAAAAAATACGATCGTATATTGTGTGCACTCCGCATCATGAGTGTGCACTCCACACCATGAGTATGCATATATTTTTTTTGAATATATCATTCAAGTGTATGCGCGCTCAAGTTATCCGTGGATGGCGTAACTAAATCTGGCATCGGCTCAATGCCGACTACTTTGAGCAATCGTGTAAGAATTGTGTTTCTTTCGAAGCTTTCGTTATTTGCGTATGCGGAGAATCGAAGTAATGCGAGACATATAGTACTGATGCATGCAGAAGCATACGTTAAGTAATTATTGTTGAAGAACCCGGCGGAGAATGCGAGGATAGAAGAATTACCCAACAATACATGGGCAATACCTTCAACCCAGTTCGAAATTTTTCTCCACCTATGTCTCCATAGCGTAACATCTGTTACTTCATTCTTAAAATCAGGAGCTATTACGTCGCGAAACAAAGGTACTGCAAGATCCGAATATGTTATCGGTGTATGTTGTGTGTCATCAGACATAATTTTCAACGAGAAGTTGATACCAAATTGCGCGCATAAAATAAATCAAAAAATTGAAATTACATTATTAATCTTACAAGCAAAAATGGATTATGTTCCGACGTTAAAATTAATTAATTATCCAGCAGAATTAGCTGTGATGGTCGGTGAAAAGTTTGAAGATTATTCCAATATACGCGAAAAATTCGGCCGATATGCGGTCATGCTTCTTCGCGATGAAAAAACCATAAGAGCTATACTCACTGATACTTCGATCGTCAAAATCGGTAACATGATATGTTATATCAAAGTTATATCTCCTCATATGGTCGCTCAATATCTTTCTCACGAAGATTATGAGACGATTAAAAATTGCGATGAAATACTTGTTTGTGCACCACCATTCAATGCTGAAAAAGCAATGGTAATATCAAATATCGCAGTCGAAAATGGACGATTTTATGCGACAAAATACAAATTATTAGAATCTCTCGATATGGTTCTTGCAATCGATTCCTCAATCGTTGATAATATCGTGCGAGATATAAATCATCATATCAAAGATAGTATTAACCCATTTAATAAATTTCGTGATGGAATCAGCTATGATGATTTTAAAATTTTAACATCATCGAATATCAACAATTATATATTATGTAATATCTGCAACTATCCCCCAATAAATGCACTCGACGAAGAAGAGATATATGCATTTTCAAAAATTATCGATTTACTCAGCTCATGTAAGAATAAAGGATTAGCAAACAAATTAAATAATAATGCATTACGATCACCACAATTCGCATATTCATATCATTATCCCCATTTTATCGAGGGTTTTCGCGAAAATATAAATGAGTTATTAACATATATTTATTACGAAGAAGTAACATCGTTTATAAATTCACCCAACAAAAAAATAACTATTGATGATCGATTTGTATTTATATTCAATGATATCATTACGATGAATATGACAAATTCTGTCCATTCTGAAGATGAAGCGATTACGCGGTTAAATATTTTCATTGGAGGTTATCTCAAAGATCTTGATCTGAGCAATACGTTAATAACAGGAAGTGCACTCACCGCTTCCATCATAATGACACCTGATGAAAAAAAATATTACAATTTTGGTGAAACTGGATATGAAACATATATCGGAGCACACTATCCGAATATAATAACTATCCCCAGAGATGAGCAAGATACATACATATATGAAACTATTACAGATATTATAAAAAAAAATCCAGAAGAAGTTGCTCTTCGATTTGTGACTACAATCGACGAAAACACTAAAACAGTGGATATAAGATTAATTGCAACTCAAGAGACTCATTATTCTGAAACGAAAGAATATGTCTGCGATTTTGATGTCATCAAAGGAGCAGATGTAAATTTTTATATCGACGTCGAAACAGACGAACAGTTCGATCAAGTAGTTCTTGAGCATTATAAAATTATTAATAAACATTATCCGGACGCGATACTCACTAAATCGTCCAATGAATGGAGCATAACTGACCTCGGAAATTTATATTTTCGCGATGTAACATTGAGTCGAGGTACATTCAATGATGTTGCAAGACACCCGATCAGTGCGACTTGTGCCGCATATACAGGTAAACAACCACAATTTATTATGACATCGCGTTTTGCGCGTACAATGCTGCTTTATTATATATATTATTATCCGTGCGAAGATGTAGAATTTTTAATGACAGCGATCTGTAAATATCAAAGAAGAGGATTTTGTTCAGAAAATTTTTTACTTAACAGGATGGATGATTTTATACAATTTCCAGCACTTTTCAGGAAAGATTATTTTAATGTCAATAATATTGACAAAGAAGGTATCATATTTAATAGGAAGGCTTAATATTTTTTTGTCATTCGGGCCAAGGTTCAAAATTTTTATTGACACATGTGGAAAAAACCATTATATTTTTTATATAGTTTTTACTATTTTATCGGACTTATGCAAAAAATATGGATATAATGATCGAATAAATTTGAATCATTTTTATATAGTAAGTAACTTAGTCGTAAAAAGATTCAAGTTATTGAAAAAATGTCTGAAGAGATACCTGTTGTAATAACACCTGCACTAGATGCACCATTTCCACCAGATTTACCTCGTACAGGTGAATCTAGTGTAATAAATGAAGCATTTGTTGCTTTGGTGACATCAGCAAAAGATGACGAAAAATCCGAAGATAATAGTTCTGAGGATGAAAGTGTCATTGGTGTTGATAAACCAATTAAACCTGTCGTAACGACAGATAAAATATGTAAAAATATAATAGCTTCGCCAAAATGTAAAGATAATTGCTATTTCATTCATTTAAACCCGGAATTTACTACTTCTTTACTAGAAGAACAAAATAGATTAGGAGGGAAAGCAATTAATTCCATATGTATGTATCCATTCTCAATGGGTGGATGCACTAATATTAATTGTCCGAGACTGCACATGGTCTATGCTATAACAACTAGTTTAAATTGTCATCCAAAAAGTATTTATGATGCTTTATCATTAAAAGCTAATTCATCAAAAAATTTGGGGAAAACAAATAAAAATGTTGGAAAAAGTGTGGAAAAATGTGTAAAATCCGACGATAGAAAAAGTGTGGAAAAATGTGTAAAATCCGACGATAGAAAATGCATTAATAAAATCAATCTATGTATTTGTGCCGATCATATTAATCTTTCGTTAAAGAAATTAAATGATGAGATATTATCGTTAAATGAAAAAACAAAGGCAATGTCAATCGACGCAATATCTTTATGTAATAAAGATTTCTTTAAAGAGAAATTAGAAGAATTTCATAGGACAAAAAATACATTATTTAATATAGTAAAAGGTATGAATGAAGGAGCAGTTATTGTAACAAAAATGGCAAAATAGTTGTTTAACAACTTGGATTCCCTTTGTTGATGGACCGGACTGAAATAAGGACACGAAAATGGATAACGGAACAATATGGATAGATGTCACACTACTATGAGTCAAAACCTTCTCTCACCTCCCCAAACTGATGAGTCATAACCAGATGACGAGTCAAAACACAGGTACACTGGATGATGGACTGAAACGAAATAAGGATACGGAAACGGATAACCCAACCTCACAAACAGAGGAAACAACGATTGCAATTCTAACCCTGCAAAAGTTGTAGTTTGTGAGGTACACACACACACAAACAAACAGTCATAAAAAATAATCAAAACACACACCATTTTTTGTTACTTTTTATCCCCCCCATCTACATCAAAAAAATATATATATTACGATATTTTTCGATATATTATAATATTTTTATATTTTGATATATTTTTTGATATTTAATATATTTATATTTTGATATATTTTGAAATTGTACATTGTCAAATGAAAACTAAGCTGGAGAATGCTATAATAGTTTGAAAGAGCGATATTATATTTCGAAAACACTTAAACGTGTTAATTTAATTTTTAACGACACCATCGTATTTTGACATACGTGAATATCCGATAAATGTTATTGTTGTTAAACAAAAACATTGTGCCTTTGTTGATGAACCAATGGGGAATAATGCTTCTCAAAAACATCGAACTTTTGTAAATGAACCGATGAGAAATAATGCTAAGAAAATGGAGAGATAGCAACAGGTGAAATAAAAAGCAACTTAGAAACTATTTTATTATTGCTGATGGAGTTTATCAAATTAACACTAAACGAAAATTGTTTATCAATGGTTTGTGGAATAATCAAAGATCAATGAGCTTCTAAAATATTTGGTACTGTAAGTTACGAAATTGATGTCATCGACAATTGGGTTGAAAGATATCACAAGTAACCATGTAATTAAAGATAAATACCGTAAGTAATCTTTGATAGAATCACATAGGAATAATTTGTGGATTAACTAATAATTTTTTAATATATTAGGGATTGTTTGTTACGAACTTGCAATCATAACGATTGTCCTTTTGATAAAATACAAACTAAAATTTGTTTATTTATCGTTTGTGGATTAACCAATAATTTTTTAATATTTTCGGAATTGTAAGTTACGAAATTGCAATCATGACGATCGTCCTTTTTGATAAAATACAAACTGAAATTTTTTGCACTTATACACACACAAGCACAATCATAATAAAACGACGATTCAAATTTATCGCATTACCTTAAAAAAAATAAATAAATAATTTTTCACGCTTTTTGCATTGCAGTCATCAAAATTTTGATGACACGAGAGATCATGTTTATGATATGTGGTATATCATGGACGTAATTACCATCATATTTGATTTACAACTCAAGTTTTGAAACATTTTAATCGATATTATAATATAATATAAATTCAAATTTCATAATCATGCGTATAGCCCATCTCGCAGATATCCACATTCAAGATCGACGCCGAACCGAACATCAAGTTATATTCAATAAATTATACCAAAGTCTTCGATTGGAAAAAGTAGATATTATCGTGGTTGCGGGCGATATCTTCGACAATAAATTGCGCGTTTCTGCGAATAATATCCTCGACGTCACAACATTTCTCATAAACTTATCCGATATTAGTCCCGTGGTCCTAATAGCCGGCAATCATGATACGAATCTCCTCACACCTGGTGCATTTGATATACTCACAGCAATATTAACCAATCATCATATACTACAACCACCAAGATTAACTTATTGGCGACATTCAGGTATTTATAATGCACATGGATGTGTTTGGTCCGTTATAGCACCAGATGGAAATATTCCAGATTATGATCAACATACTCCGGACTCACAACCACACATATGTCTTTTTCATGAAGAAGTTAATGGAACACTCCTACCAAATGGAATAACTTTGCGCGATTTCAAACTAACAACATCAACATTTAATCGATATGATCTTGCGCTAGGAGGTCATATCCATTTGAGACAGCGTTTCGCCCCGAGAGCCGCATACTGTGGAAGTCTTATTCAACAAAATATTGGTGAACCACATTATGGTCATGGATATATCTTGTGGAACATGCCTGCGGCGCTGCCTGTGGCGCCTTATAAAACAAATTTACCAGTAATGCGCGGAATCGATATTTATAATGAATGCGGATTTGTTCGCATCGAGCTCGACTCCGAAGGCACAGATATAACGAAGCAACCAATACCAAAAACTCCCTTATATTGGGCTCTAATCCATGAGGAAGACACTCCCTTGGAGCATATATCATCAGTAACCGAATCGTATACAAAATTATTTATGTCTCCGCGAATGGTCCATTCACGAACAAATACGTGCGTCGCGACCCAACCATCCAAACAAACAGATCTCATTAATGCGCAAACTGCATCACGAAATATTCAATCACACGAAGATATCATTCGCGAACTCCTCCTCGGAGATCCCAATGTCGAAGCAGTCATTGAACTTCATCGCGAGCGCTGGGTTGAACCATCATACCATGTGAATGGTGGTCGTTTTCGTATTATCCGCTTAGAGTTCGATAATTTATATGCATTCGGCCCATCAAATGTTATTGATTTTACATTACTCGAAGGTTGCGTTAGCGGTGTCATCGCACCAAATCATACAGGTAAGTCTTCGATCATTGAAGCACTTATTTTTGCACTTTACGAAGAACATCCGCGGGCCCCCTTAAAAAAAGATATTATTCATAATGGCGCGACTTCATGCCGATTAGTGCTCGACTTTGAGCTCGACAGTAAGTTAGGAAAAATAACAAAATCAATGTATTCGTCCGGTAAACAAAATAACTCTGCATCACAATATCGATTCGATTATGCCGATGAAAACCGAACGCGCGGCGGTACAGTCGAAACTCTGAACGAAATAGAGAGCGTATTAGGTGATGCAGTTGGTGCACTTGCAAGTAGCTTTCAGCTGCAAGGAGCCGAATCAACCGGTTTCATCGGTATATCACCCAATGAGCGTAAAAGACTTATCGCTCGTGTTATGTGTCTCGGTTCATTCGAAAAACTTGAGCGCTCAACAGCGAAAGAATTAACAGAAGTCGGTGGAGAATTAAAATCTTTGATGACACAATTTCGCTGCGAAAGCGTCAATACTCTGAAGCAAAAAATATTATCATTCGACGAGAGCATAAAAAATACGACAGCAGACATTAATAATCTCAAAATTCTTGCAACTAAAGCACAACATGACGCATCCGAAGCTCAACGTTTGCTAGGTATTGAACAAGGACGTGCAGGAATAACTCTTGTCGAAAATATTCCATCTTGCGAAGATAATATCACTGTAGATGATTCAATAACTCGCAATGACGAGATCAACATGTTATATCGTCCGACTAAAGAAGAACTCATCGAAGCATCAAAGCATTTTCATAAACCATTCAATCGAGATATCGCAAAAAGTTGGGATCCGGTTGCGCATCAATTGGCCCGGCGAACCGTTGAAAATTTAAGAGATGTTCCGACATGTATGACGATACCTTATGAAAAAATCGTTCGCGATCACGAAGAAGCACTTAAAAAATATACAATATTATCTGTTAACGCTCATAACGATAATTCAATAGCATCATGTGCTACTGCATTAAAATCGAAACTCCGCCTCAATGAAAACTGCGAAGGATGCGCACATACATTGCAAATTATTAATGATGCTTTAAGCGGCGCAAACGAAGCAAAAATAGAACTCGATAAATCGAAATCATTATTAGATGAAGCAACAAAAATCAACGAAAAAAACAAAGCATTAACGCATTTGTGTTAACTTGAAAATGCGAAAGAACATAATCTTCGTATGCATGCACATGAAATTATCACATATGATAAAAATTCGCGAGCATATGGTGAAGTTAGAGCCGCATTATTGCGCGCAAATGCTGCGGCTGAAGCTTCCTATGCCGCGCAAAATGCAGTACAAAATAAAGAAGACAGTCTTAGGGGTTATAAACGATCACAACAAAAATTAGCAGATCAACTTATCATCGCTGAAAAATATGAGTCCACATTAAGACGCCAAAATGCGCTCAAATCGTATCGATCGGTTCTTCGGCCAGTTGGCGAAATAGGCGACAAACTCCTCGATAAAGGCCGTTCATCCTTAGAGAAACAAATTAATTTAGCACTCTGCGAACTTGGTGCGCGATTCCAGGCAATAATTAATCCCGATTATAGCATCAACATTTGCAACACAAATATACTTCCTGCGAGTCTCGGTAGCGGATATCAAAAATTTGTTCTTAGTCTTGCTGCGCGTCTCGCAATACGGCGATTATCCTCGAGTCCGCGTCCCGATGCGTTTATCATCGATGAAGGATTCGGTGTATGTAATGAAGAATATCTAGAATCAATGGCGATGGCACTTGAGTCACTCGCGTCTGCACCAGGTGGTCCGCGATTAGTATTCGTCGTATCGCATTTGGATACGTTAAAGATCCGATTGGAGCGCGTGATTGAAATCAAGCTACTACCAACTGGGAGTCGCATAGTCGCATCGCGTAATAACTCTTACGAATTGACTGAACCCATTGACGATCCGAATATAATTCCAGACTCGAATTATGCCAACAAAATATATTGCAAATTATGTCAACAAAGATTACAAATTTCCTGGAAAACACGACACATCAATTCTGCGAAACATCAATTCCGCATTAAAAAACAAAATAATTAATTAATAATTCATTTTTTTGATACTTGGTGAGCGCGCAAAATATAAAATTTGAATACCGATATATCTATCGATATATTGCAAAATGACTGCTCGTGCATTTTGCAGGAATAAATATGATTGCTATGAACGCGAATATAATAACATCTTGATCGTACAAGATGTTAAAGTAAAAGATTTTATCAAACCATTCGCATCAGATGGTATAAACATTATTTATAATGAAATTAATATTTCGCTTCTGAACGAAACAGATAGTAAAGGATTCTCAGCAATACATCATACATTATATAATAAGAAATTCACAGATTTACAAAAAATTAGTATTATCGAAGATCTCATAGATCATGGAGCTGATCCATTTATATTAACTATACATGGCAAAAGTGCATTCATTTGCGCATGCGAACTTGGATACCTCGATATTGTAAAAATTATGTGTAAACATAAAAATTGCAATGTTAATGCGACGTCTCTTCGTGGATGGCCAGCAATACAATTTGCCCTCGAAGCAAATAAACTACTGGTCGTGGAATTCCTCCTATCGATCGGCGCATCAATCACAATGTCGAGTTCGTGTGGTGAATCAATGTACCATACTATTGCGAGAGTTGGTGATGACTCAATACGTTCAACCTCGACTATACTCACGTATGTATCTCAAATGAAAGATATAAAAGATAATCGTGGAAGAACACCATTACATATCGCATGTACATATGGTAGATTAGCGATAGTTAAATTGTTACTTGAACACGGAGCAGATGCTCCGATCGCCGATGACTATGGTGAAACATCGACAAAAAAATTGATCGATTGGTTCAATACCAAAGGATCAAGATTAGCATCAGATGAAATATTTGATCGACTTCAATACACGATATCAGTCGATAATATTCGTCAAATACAAAGTATCGTAAATAATAAAACAACTAATAATGGAGATACTGAGATGCACATTGCAGTGCGCGAAAATAATATCGAGTATATCACCAATAACAATTCGATCAATGATGAAAATGATGATGCATTGACTCCATTACTTCTCGCCATTAAATGCAACAATGTCGAAGCATTCAGAATATTATTATCGGCATGTGATGATATAAATCAAACTAATAGTCAAGGACTTACTCCGCTCAATTTAGTTTCTGCGACAGGAAACACCGGTATAGTCAGAATACTGCTCGAACAAGATAATATCGATGTCAATAAAAGTGACAAGAGCGGATATTCACCTCTTAATAATGCGGCAAGAGGTCAATTTGACGAAATAGTTATGATGTTATTTAAAAAAGGAGCAGATATCAATGCTAAAGCGAAAGATGGAAGAACAGTATATAAAAATGCGTGTTTAGTTCAACGATTGTCGATATCAACCATGATGATGTTATTAATTAATGGTGTCAAAATCAATGATAAAGAAGGTAAAACTGGATACAAAATATTCAGAAATATATTTAATGCAGCTGTAGCATTGTACGAACAATCGCCCGATTATTTAGCGAAGCATTGTTGTCAATTTATGAAAGAATCGATCAATATCATTGATTCTATTCATAATTTATAATGATTAATCTTTATTTTTTTATACACCGCCCGCATAACAAAAAAATAAATTATAATTACATTCATATTTTTTTTAGAATATCCGGCTCATACTCGAATGGAGATTTAGTAGTAGTAGAAGTATCTCCTTTATAGGTTTCTTCCGAATTATATCCAAAATTTGGATCATTAATATTTAATTTTTCGATTAATGAAACATCATCATCTATTTCGGATGGTTTTTTACTATCGTTGTTAACGGTAATAAAACTTGATTCATTAAAATATATTAAATATATTTTCCCTAAATTTAGTTACTAAATCATTTCTCCCAATTTGTTTGAGATTATCAATAAATGACAACGCCGCTTCACGATCATGTTTAAGTTCTAAATTCTAAAGTTCATTCATCAAATCATCACTACTTTTGATTGTTTCAATTTTATTTTTTAAAATATCTTGATATATATGTTTTAGGTATCTTATATCCTTTTGTAGGAGATCTTTTGAAAATTCAAGTAAAGCAGTTATAATTTTTCTTTCTAAAGACATTTTTACTAAATATAATAATTATTCAAATTTATATTTTTTATAATCATAAAAAAAATATAAATCTTATTATTAATTATTAGGAGATCATTATCGTTAATTATTAAAAATCATCACTGCTAATTATCAATATCATCATTATTAATTATCAAATTATATTAATTACTATTAAAAATTATTATTTTTTTATTATTGTTCGATTACAAATGAACAATTATCATCAACTGATGATATTTTTTCTGCGTTAGTTGATGTCGTTGCATCAACTGTCGTTGCATCAACAGTTGATGTCATTGCATCAACAATTGATGTCGTTGCATCAATTGTTGGTATTAATGCATCCATACTTGATATATCAAGTATAATTTAATATTCAAATTTAAGGGCGATAAACATCTTCATATCGATGATATAATAAAGGAGGTTCATTATGACGATGAGGACTTTAACGATACTTCATATCTAGTTCAAACAATTTACGATAAACAATCGAGTTATAATCCTTAAAGTTAAAATATTTAATATTTTCATCATACATTTCATCGTTACCAGATATAATTCTTTTAATAAAATAGTGAACCTTGTTATAACGACTTCGACTATGTTTAATATCGATACTTTTACAACGATAATCAAACATACCTATATTTTCGAAAAACGAAAATATATCAAATGATACGTCACATATTCCAAAAATACCCGAATTAATTCTACCTTGATGTACTTCATTTATTATCGCATCATATTTTTTCAATGTACGATGTAAATTAATATCATTTATCGATAACATCGATTTCATATTAAAATGTGATATAATCATTTTGATCACATCTTCGAAATTTTTGCAATTATTATCAACGCATTCTTCTATACAATTAATAAGTTTATCGCATCGATGTGGATCAACAAAAAATAAATAATATATCATCTGAATGTGCCGCATCACATATAATAAAAAATTAAAATTATATATCATTTTTTTGTTACTAACGTATGAGCATTCTATATATACCTTTCAGTACCACCTGAAAGATCATCTGTTTCAGATGATTTGTTATTGAATTTTTGTTCATAAAATTTAAGATATATTTCAGTGTGAAATATTTTTGCAAGATACTGTTTATTAATTTAATTCAGTACTTCGATAAAATCTTTAATACTTTTTTCATCAATAAAAATACTTTGTTTAAGTATATTCATAAGTGATGTACCATCTTTTATTATTTCTCTTTCGTTTTTTAATTTAAATCTATAAATAAATAATATTTTTTTTACATCTGCTGTGAGAAGATGTTGTGCGAATTTAACAAGAGCAAGATTTAATTCTCGTTCAGTCATTCTTATCAAGTATAATATACAAATTCAAATTTATGTATTCCAATATAAATGATATAATTAAATTTTTAAGAACTCGTCGAATTTCGACGACAAATTATTCACGATCATATATCCGATATTATCGTAATAAAATAATAATAATTATCTATGATAACATATTCATCTTATGATTAACAAATTTGAAACGGAACACATACATGAATAAGAATATGGCTAATCCTATTTCTATCGAATTAATACAAACTCTTTATGAAATAGGATCAAAGATAAGTAATAATCTTTCACTTGCAGATCAAATAAATTTCGTTCATGATTTAAAGATTTTTTCAGAAAAATTAGACACTAAAATCAAAATGTCAGAATCAAATAATGGTAATGATAAATTTTTCGATTAATAACGAGATAGAAAATGCATTATATGAATTATGTGCATCACAAAAGAAAATCTCAGATTTATCAAATAAAATTAATCAAACAACCAAAAAAATTATAAAAGAAATAGATAAAAAATCATGTGAATAGTTCTAATATTTATTGTTATTTTTTAACTTTCACAAATCAATATATATTAACTATTTAATCTAAAATTTGTACTTATGTGTATTTATAATTAATACATTTGAAACAAAATATATACATGAACATAACAATGCCTCAATCAAATGAACAACTAAAACGCATTCTTGAAGAAATATTTATATTTCTAACAATACATGTTTCGATTGCAAACCAACTTAGGGGGGTTCCCCCCTATTGTCAAACGATAAATAAATATTATACAATAACTTTTGCGCATCATGTTCATAACTTTTCATGCATCGCATCCACAACTTTCGCGCATCGCATTCATAACTTTCGCGCATCATGTTCACATTTTTTGCGTATTATAATCATAAATAATTAATAATTATTCGATGATGTCATACTAAGGGGGTTCCCCCCTCTTTAACCCATATTGTCAAAAAATAAATAATCACTACTTGATAACCCTCATGCGCGCATCACTGCAAAAATAAATAATTATTACCCGATAACATTTATGCACACATCTCGTCAAAAAATAAATAATAATTATTAAATAATTATGATCATCCCATCAAAAAATAAATAAACATTGTTTGATAATATTCATTATCGTCTCATCAAAAAATAAATAACTCATATGCGCGCATTACTGCAAAAAATAAATAAACATTTATGATCAAATTTCATCAATCATTCATGGTCATATTGTCAAAAAAACAAATAACCTCATGCGGGCATATAAATAATAAATATTTGGAAACATTCATTGATCATTCTCGTCAAATAATTAATTATATAATTAATTACTTGATGACTTCACGCGCGCACATATTATGCGCATCGCATCCACATTTTTTTGCGCATCATCTTCACAACTTTCGCACATCATGTTCATAAATAATCATTATTTGATAACCCTCATGCTAAGGGGGTTCCTTCCTTAAACCCCCCTATTGTCAAAAAATAAATAATTCATACTATATAACCCACATGCGCGCATCGTTGTTATTTATGTACACCCTCATGCGCGCATTACTGAAAAAATAAATAATCATTACTTGATAACATTCATGACCACATCTCATCAATAAATATTTGAAAACATTCATGCGCGCATTAGTGCAATCATTCATGCGCACACAATTATCAAATAATAAATAATAATTATCTGATAACCCCTATTGTCAAATAATATTTTTTATCGCATTCATATTTTTTTATGCATCGCATACACAACTTATGCGCATCGCATACACAACTTATGCGCATTGCATACACAACTTATGCGCATCGCATACACAACTTATGCGCATCGCATACACAACTTATGCGCATCGCATACACAACTTATGCGCATCGCATACACAACTTATGCGCATCGCATACACAACTTATGCGCATCGCATACACAACTTATGCGCATCGCATACACAACTCATGCGCATCGCATTCATAAATAATTAATAGTTATTTGACGACGTCACACTAAGGGGTTACCCCCCTTAAACCCCCATATTGTCAACAAATAAATAATCATTATCTGGAAACTCGTATGATCATCCTCATCAAATAATATTTATTTATTATTTGATGACGTCACTCGCGCCCACATAAAATTTATGATCATATATAATCGTTATGATTTTCTCGCATCATAGTCATGATTTTTTTTTCGCGCATCGCATCCACAACTTTCGCACATCATGTTAATAAATAATAAATATTACTCGATAACATTCGCGCGCACCCTCATCAAAAAATAAATAATCACTACTCGATGACGTCACGACCGCATATATAAAATTTGTGATCATATCAATTAAGGGAGGGGTTCCCCTTAAACGCCATATTGTCAAACAATAAATAAAAATATTATACAATAACTTTTGCGCATCGCATTCACAACTTATGCGCATCGCATTCACATTTTTTTTGCGCATCATCATTATAAATAATTAATAATTATTCGATGATGTCTTACTAAGAAGTTCCCTTAAACTTCATATTGTCAAAAAATAAATAACCCTCATGCGCGCATCCTTGCAAAAAATTATTATCTGAAATTATTATCTGAAAACTCGCATGACCATCTTATCAAAAAAATAAATAATCATTACTTGATGACGTCACGGGCGCATCCTTGCAAAAAATAAATAATCATTATCTGGAAACTCGCATAATCATTCTCATCAAAAAATAAATAATCATTCATTTTTATCCTCGTCAATCATATATGATCATCTGCATCAAAAAATAAATAATTAATACTCGATAACATTCATGATTAACTGATCAACAAATAAATAATCACTACTTGATAACCCTCATGCGCGCATCAATGCAAAAAATAAATAATTCATACTATATAACATTTATGATCATCTCATCAATCATTACTTGATGACGTCACGCGCGCATCACCGCAAAAAATAAATAATTAATACTCGATAACCCTCATGCACACTTCTCATCAAAAAATAAATAATTATTATTCGATAACCCTCACGCGCGCATCACTGCAAACATTATGCGCGCATAATTATCAAAAACTAAATAATAATTATTTGATAATAATCATGATCATCTAAGCGGGTTCCCCCCCTTAAACCCCCTATTGTCAAAACATAAATAAACATTTATGCGAACATCCTCATTGAAAAAAATAATAAATATTCGATAACATTATGCTCATCGCATCAAATATTATTTGATAACCCTCATGCGCGCATAGTTGCAAAAAATAAATAAACATTATCTGGAAACTCTCATGATCATCCTTGTCAAAAAATAAATTAACTCGCATAATCATCCTCATCAAAAAATAAATAACCATTCATGATTATCCTCATCAAAAAATAAATAATAATTATTCGATATCATACATGATCACATCTCATCAATCATACATGATCGCATCTCATCAATCATACATGATCGCATCTCATCAATCATACATGATCGCATCTCATCAATCATACATGATCATTACTTGATAACTCTCATGACCCATATCTCATCAACAAATGTTTATTTTTTGATAACTCTTATGCGCGCATTATTACAAAAATAAATAATAATTATTCGACAACCCTCGGGTTCCCCATTAAACCCCATATTGTCAAAAAATAAATAAACATTATTTAATAATATTCATGACCATATCTCATCAAGAAATAAATAATTATTTGATAACCCGCATGCGCGCATTATTGCAAAAATAAATAATAATTATCTGGAAACTAACATGAATATTCTCATCAATCATGCATGGTCATCTCATCAAAAAATAAATATTCACTACTTGATAACCCGAATGCGCGCATCGTTGCAAAAAACAATTAATAATTACTCGATAACTCACATAATCATCTATATCAAAAAATAAATAATTAATACTCAATAATATTCATGATCATCTCATCAACCATACATGATCATCTCATCAACCATACATGATCATCTCATCAACCATACATGATCATCTCATCAACCATACATGATCATCTCATAAACCATACATGATCATCTCATCAATTATTATTTGATAACCCTCACGCGCGCATTACTGCAAAAAATAAATAATTCATACTATATAACATTTATGATCATCCTCGTCAAAAAATAAATCAACTCTCATAATCATCTGCATCAAAAAATAAATAATAAATATATTATAACATATATGCGCGCATTAGTGCAAAAAATAAATAATTCATACTAAATAACATTTATGATTATCCTCATCATAAAATAAATAAACATTTATGATCATCATCGTCAAAAAAGAAATTAACTCTCATAATCATCTGCATCAAAAAATAAATAATAATTATCTGAATACTCATATGATCATCCTCGTCAAAAAATAAATAATAAATATCTGATAACCCACATGCTAAGGGGGTTCCCCCTTAAACCCCCATATTGTCAAAAAATAAATAATAATTATATGATAACCCTCATGTGTGCACATCACAAACTTTTATTAATTATATATTAACATGTGATGCGCACGATCACAAACATCTATTAATTATTTTTCAACATGTGATGCGCGCGATCACAAACAAATAAAAAATTATTTTTTAACATGTGATGCGCACGATTACAAACATCGATTAATTATTTTTCAACATGTGTGCATTGTTGCAAAAATAAATGATCATCTCATCAAAAAATAAATAATAAATATTTGTTAACATATATGCTCATCCTCATCAATTATTATCTGAAAACCCTCATGCGCGCATTACTGCAAAAAATCAATAATTCATACTATATAACATTCATGATCATCCTTGTCAAAAAATAAATAAACATTCATGATTATCATCATCAAAAAATAAATAAACTCGCATAATCATCTGCATCAAAAAATAAATAATTAATGCTCGATAACATTCATGATCATCTAAGGGGTTCCCCCTTAAACCCCTATTGTCAAAAAATAAATATTCATGATTATCCTCATCAAAAAATAAATAAACATCTCATCAAAAATAAATAATCCTTATCTGATAACCTTCATGCGCGCATTACTGCAAAAAATAAATAATAACTATATGATAACCCTCATGTGTGCATCGTTGCAAAAATAAATAATCATCTCATCAAAAAATAAATGATCATCTCATCAAAAAATAAATAATCATCTCATCAATAAATAAATAATAAATATTTGTTAACATATATGCTCATCCTTATGCGCGCATCACTGTAAAAAATAAATTATTCATACTATATAACATTCATGATTATCCTCATCAAAAAATAAATAAACATCTCATCAAAAAATAAATAATAATTATTCGATAACATATATGCGCGCATTACTGCAAAAAATAAATAAACATCTCATCAAAAAATAAATAAACTCGCATAACATTCGCATCAAAAAATAAATAAACATTCATGATCATCTCATCGAAAAATAAATAAACATTCATGAACATCTCATCAAAAAATAAATAATAAATATTTGTTAACATATATGCGCGCATCACTGCAAAAATAAATAATAAATATTTGTTAACATATATGCGCGCATTACTGCAAAAAATAAATAATCATCTCATCAAAAATTAAATAATAAATATTTGAAAACATTTATGATCATCCTCATCAATTATTATCTGATAACCCTCATGCGCGCATCACTGCAAATCATCGTCAAAAAATAAATAATCATCTTATCAAAAAATAAATAAACTCGCATAATCATCTCATCAAAAATAAATAAACATTCATGATCATTTTATCAAAAAATAAATAAACATTCATGATCATCTCATCAAAAAATAAATAAACATCTCACCAAAAATTAAATAATAAATATTTGTTAACATATATGCGCGCATTACTGCAAAAAATAAATAAACATCCCATCAAAAATTAAATAATAAATATTTGACAACATTATGATAACCCTCATGCGCGCATTACTGCAAAAAAAAAATAATTCATACTATATAACATTCATGATCATCCTTGTCAAAAAATAAACATCTCATCAAAAAATAAATAATAAATATTTGATAACATTCATGCGCGCATTATTACAAAAATAAATAATCATCTCATCAAAAAATAAATAAACTCGCATAATCATCTGCATCAAAAAATAAATAAACATTCATGATCATTTCATCAAAAAATAAATAATAATTATTCGATAACATATATGCGCGCATTACTGCAAAAAATAAATAATCATCTCATCAAAAATTAAATAATAAATATTTGTTAACATATATGCGCGCATTACTGCAAAAAATAAAAAATAAGGGTGAAGATGTGACGTCTCATGATTTCGAAAAGCGGTTAACACGAATCCCCGAAGCAGTAGAAATTATGCGCAACCTAAAGATGCCGTTCGTCGCAAAGGGATATATTCGATTATCAAAAAATTCGCTCATGAAGGAAATCAAAACCGTTTACGAAGCTAAACGACCATACAAAATTGACGGTCTTATATTCGTTGAACCAGGCAAACTATATAGCCAAACGACAAATTATAAATGAAAACCATCCGAACACAATACAATCGATGTAGTTGCGCGTCGTGCACCCCCGAGTGTTCTCGGTAAAAAACCATTTATTGATCGACCGAATCACAAAATTTATTTCTTGTTTGTCGGGATAAATTCTGACCTCTATCGGAGGATCGGTCTTCAATGGTGTCCGGGATATGCGGAATTATTTGGTTCGAATGATATGAGTAATTATTTTCCTATACAGTTCTCACCAAGTGATCCGCTCGCATATATTTATCAACATCCCCCGGAGGGTGCCGCCGAAATCGATGGAAAAATTATTGGGATTCGCTGCACCGGTAAATGTATTGCAGCAGGTGGTGGTATGCCCTTAGTTGATTGGGGAAATCGTTCGCATTCGCGATGACCGACGGCGCGAACTCGCATCAAAAAAATAATTTGGGAATGATTTCTATACGGCCGAACTTATCTGGCTCAACTATGTTGATCCATTCCCGCTTGAACAACTTTGGGAAGGACCGTTAGGAGACTATTTCATGAAGACAAAAAATGGAATATATCATGCGACACGATCAATTTTGTTAAATCTCAACGTATGGCTTCACTAAAACATGCGAGTTGGGTCGTTGATATCGGCATAGGTAAAGGTCAAGATCTTGGTCGATATCTTGATGCGGAAATTCAACATCTTGTTGCGATCGATGTTGATCGCGCTGCATTATCAGAATTAGTGCGGCGTAAATATAATTATGCAAAACGCTCTGTCGAATCAAAGAAACACATACATTCATCAACAACGATTCATATCCTTGCAGAAAATGCTAATTATCAATTTAATAAAAATATCGAACGACTCGAATCACTCGGTCTCACTAGAGCGACAGCAGACGCATTAGTATGCAATCTTGCAGTTCATTACTTTCTCGCGGATATATCCGCGATGCGTTACTTTGTTGCATTAGCGCGCAATATTGTTAAGGTCGGAGGTCATGTCATGATGACGATACTGATAGGAGAAAATGTTCATGCTGCATTGAAGCAAATACCTGAAGGTGGAACATGGGATATTTTTGAAGGTACACCACCGGCGCGAAAATATTCTATAAAGCGCTTATATAGCAGCGATAATCTTGAAGTCGCAGGTCAACGCATTGGTGTTTTACTTTCGTTTAGCGATGGTCAATATATGAAGAATTTCTCGTCAATACGGAAAGCGTTTACTGCGGAATTTGTGGCGCGCGGCTTTAAGCTTGTCGCATTAACAAATATATCGCAAAATATTCCAGATTTTGAAGTGCGCAATCGTTCTCTTGCTGGTAAACTTACCATTGGTGATCGTAAATGGTTATCATTATATGGAGAACTTGTTTATCAGCGAATTAGTTGATTCGCGAACAATCAGTGAAAATTTGAATTATAAAATATTGATAATATCAAAATGAATAACATTAAAATGAATATTAAAAAAATAAATAATAAAAAGAGTGCAGAACAAAAAGAAAAAGAATTAATCGAAGAAGCAAAAAATCGAGAAATAATCGATTTTTATAAATTAACAGATTTGTTTCGTGCTGTTCCATGCAAAGAACAATATACAAAAGAAAACGCACTTACAATATTTTATAGTGATACAAAATTACCTAAAGAAAGATTTAATCAGTTAAATTTAAAGTATTCATATAATAAAATATTAGATATCGAAGATAAAAAATATCTTGATAAATTTATATATTCTAAGGATATAAGAATTATTATTAATATGCCAATATGTTATATATTCGAATTTATGAAAACTGGGACAATTGTAAATAAATCATTAAATTTATTACATGCATGTATTAAATATAAAATATCCTTTATTTCACTATACGAAAATTATATTTCAGAAGAATTTTCATTACCTTTCACCACCGATGAGAATGAAAAAGCAAAAAGTGAAATAGCAATGTATTGCAAAGTTATTGATTATATTATTTACAAAAATTGGGACGTATAATAAATTTGAATCTTTATTTTTTGTACTCTATATACACAATGAATTTTGCAAATTTCTCAAATAATATAATTCAAAATTTAAATAATCTTCACCCCGATATAAGGCAAAAATTTTATAACATAAAATATACGGGAATTAAATTACATAATCTTCAAACTGTATATCACATCATTAATGATGAAAAAATAATTGATTGGAATGGATTCCAATATAAAGAATTATTCATCAATACTAAGCGATACGATTTAAATTTCGAATCGCTTATCAATGCATGCATAATATATGATATATCGATTTATAATCTTTACCACCATTGTTATCTTACAAAAAATAATTTTAAATATTTTATTTTACAAATAATTAAAAGAGATTATTTATGGTATAAAAATCTTATTGCAGCAAATACAAAAATATTTAAAGAAGTTAAAGATAAAATAAAAATAACTAAACATAAAGGAAAAATAATTAGTACTAAAATTGTTAGTAATAAAATAATTATTTATAAAATTTTAAAAAATCAGAAATAAAGGTGAAATGATGATGAAACATATTTTTGATAATTTCAAAGAAAAATATCCATATAATATGATAAAACCTTTATTCCCTCTTCGCAAAAATTGAATTTGTATTTTTTTATATATTAATGCAATGAATTATAGCGAAAAAGAAAAATATGAAATTTTCCGGTTTTATAAATATACCGAAAATAATTTCATCGTTACCAGATATAATTCTTTTAATAAAATAGTGAACCTTGTTATAACGACTTCGACTATGTTTAATATCGATACTTTCACAACGATAATCAAACATACCTATATTTTCGAAAAACGAAAATATATCAAATGATACGTCACATATTCCAAAAATACCCGAATTAATTCAACCTTGATGTACTTCATTTATTATCGCATCATATTTTTTCAATGTACGATGTAAATTAATATCATTTATCGATAACATGGATTTCATATTAAAATGTGATATAATCATTTTGATCACATCTTCGAAATTTTGGCAATTATTATCAACGCATTCTTCTATACAATTAATAAGTTTATCGCATCGATGTGGATCAACAAAAAATAAATAATATATCATCTGAATGTGCCGCATCACATATAATAAAAAATTAAAATTATATATCATTTTTTTGTTACTAACGTATGAGCATTCTATATATATCTTTCAGTACCACCTGAAAGATCATCTGTTTCAGATGATTTGTTATTGAATTTTTGTTCATAAAATTTAAGATATATTTCAGTGTGAAATATTTTTGCAAGATACTGTTTATTAATTTAATTCAGTACTTCGATAAAATCTTTAATACTTTTTTCATCAATAAAAATACTTTGTTTAAGTATATTCATAAGTGATGTACCATCTTTTATTATTTCTCTTTCGTTTTTTAATTTAAATCTATAAATAAATAATATTTTTTTTACATCTGCTGTGAGAAGATGTTGTGCGAATTTAACAAGAGCAAGATTTAATTCTCGTTCAGTCATTCTTATCAAGTATAATATACAAATTCAAATTTATGTATTCCAATATAAATGATATAATTAAATTTTTAAGAACTCGTCGAATTTCGACGACAAATTATTCACGATCATATATCCGATATTATCGTAATAAAATAATAATAATTATCTATGATAACATATTCATCTTATGATTGACAAATTTGAAACGAAAACACATCATAAATAAGAATATGACTAATCATATTTTTCTCGAATTGACACAAATTCTTATTGAAATAGGATCCAAAATAAGTAATAATCTTTCACCCTGAAGAACAAATAAATTTCGTTAATGCTTTAAAGATTTTTTCAAAAAAATTGGACAATAAAGTCAAAAATGTCAGAAACAAATAATGATAATATAAATTTTTCGATTAATAACGAGATAGAAAATGCATTATATGAATTATGTGCATCACAAAAGAAAATCTCAGATTTATCAAATAAAATTAATCAAATAACCAAAAAAATTATAAAAGAAATAGATAAAAAAATCATGTGAATAGTTCTAATAATTATTGTTATTTTTTAACTTTCACAAATCAATATATATTAACTATTTAATCTAAAATTTGTACTTATGTGTATTTATAATTAATACATTTGAAACAAAATATATACATGAACATAACAACGCCTCAATCAAATGAACAACTAAAACGCATTCTTGAAGAAATATTTATATTTCTAACAATACATGTTTCGATTGCAAACCAACTTAGGGGGGTTCCCCCCTATTGTCAAACGATAAATAAATATTATACAATAACTTTTGCGCATCATGTTCATAACTTTTCATGCATCGCATCCACAACTTTCGCGCATCGCATTCATAACTTTCGCGCATCATGTTCACATTTTTTGCGTATTATAATCATAAATAATTAATAATTATTCGATGATGTCATACTAAGGGGGTTCCCCCCTCTTTAACCCATATTGTCAAAAAATAAATAATCACTACTTGATAACCCTCATGCGCGCATCACTGCAAAAATAAATAATTATTACCCGATAACATTTATGCACACATCTCGTCAAAAAATAAATAATAATTATTAAATAATTATGATCATCCCATCAAAAAATAAATAAACATTGTTTGATAATATTCATTATCGTCTCATCAAAAAATAAATAACTCATATGCGCGCATTACTGCAAAAAATAAATAAACATTTATGATCAAATTTCATCAATCATTCATGGTCATATTGTCAAAAAAACAAATAACCTCATGCGGGCATATAAATAATAAATATTTGGAAACATTCATTGATCATTCTCGTCAAATAATTAATTATATAATTAATTACTTGATGACTTCACGCGCCGCACATATTATGCGCATCGCATCCACATTTTTTTGCGCATCATCTTCACAACTTTCGCACATCATGTTCATAAATAATCATTATTTGATAACCCTCATGCTAAGGGGGTTCCTTCCTTAAACCCCCCTATTGTCAAAAAATAAATAATTCATACTATATAACCCACATGCGCGCATCGTTGTTATTTATGTACACCCTCATGCGCGCATTACTGAAAAAATAAATAATCATTACTTGATAACATTCATGACCACATCTCATCAATAAATATTTGAAAACATTCATGCGCGCATTAGTGCAATCATTCATGCGCACACAATTATCAAATAATAAATAATAATTATCTGATAACCCCTATTGTCAAATAATATTTTTTATCGCATTCATATTTTTTTATGCATCGCATACACAACTTATGCGCATCGCATTCATAAATAATTAATAGTTATTTGACGACGTCACACTAAGGGGTTCCCCCCCTTTAACCCCCATATTGTCAACAAATAAATAATCATTATCTGGAAACTCGTATGATCATCCTTATCAAATAATATTTATTTATTAATTGATGACGTCACTCGCGCCCATATAAAATTTATGATCATATAATCGTTATGATTTTCTCGCATCATAGTTATGATTTTTTTTTCGCGCATCGCATCCACAACTTTCGCACATCATGTTCATAAATAATAAATATTACTCGAAAACATTCGCGCGCACCCTCATCAAAAAATAAATAATCACTACTCGATGACGTCACGACCGCATATATAAAATTTGTGATCATATCAATTAAGGGAGGGGTTCCCCCTTAAACGCCATATTGTCAAACAATAAATAAAAATATTATACAATAACTTTTGCGCATCGCATTCACAACTTATGCGCATCGCATTCACATTTTTTTTGCGCATCATAATCATAAATAATTATTCGATGATGTCTTACTAAGAGGTTTCCTTAAAAAACCCCATATTGTCAAAAAATAAATAACCCTCATGCGCGCATCCTTGCAAAAAATAAATAAATATTATCTGAAAACTCGCATGACCATCTTATCAAAAAAATAAATAATCATTACTTGATGACGTCACGCGCGCATCCTTGCTAAAAATAAATAATCATTATCTGGAAACTCGCATAATCATTCTCATCAAAAAATAAATAATCATTCATGATCATCCTCGTCAATCATATATGATCATCTGCATCAAAAAATAAATAATTAATACTCGATAACATTCATGATTATCTGATCAACAAATAAATAATCACTACTTGATAACCCTCATGCGCGCATCTATGCAAAAAATAAATAATTCATACTTTATAACATTTATGATCATCTCATCAATCATTACTTGATGACGTCACGCGCGCATCGTTGCAAAAAATAAATAATCCTTATCTGGAAACTCGCATGTGCGCATCATTGTCAAAAAAATAAATAATCATTACTTGAAAACTCGCATGACCATCTTATCAATCATTACTTGATGACGTCACGCGCGCATCACCGCAAAAAATAAATAATTAATACTCGATAAGCCTCATGCACACTTCTCATCAAAAAATAAATAATTATTATTCGATAACCCGCACGCGCGCATCACTGCAAACATTATGCGCGCATAATTATCAAAAAATAAATAATAATTATTTGATAATATTTATGATCATCTAAGGGGGTTCCCCCCCATAAACCCCCTATTGTCAAAAAATAAATAAACATTTATGAGAACATCCTCATCGAAAAAAATAATAAATATTCGATAACATTATGCTCATCGCATCAATTATTATTTGATAACCCTCATGCGCGCATAGTTGCAAAAAATAAATAAACATTATCTGGAAACTCTCATGATCATCCTTGTCAAAAAATAAATTAACTCGCATAATCATCCTCATCAAAAAATAAATAACCATTCATGATTATCCTCATCAAAAAATAAATAATAATTATTCGATATCATACATGATCACATCTCATCAATCATACATGATCGCATCATCAATCATACAACATGATCGCATCTCATCAATCATACATGATCGCATCTCATCAATCATACATGATCATTACTTATTAACTCTCATGACCCATATCTCATCAACAAATATTTATTTTTTGATAACTCTTATGCGCGCATTATTACAAAAATAAATAATAATAATTCGACAACCCTCGGGTTCCCCATTAAACCCCATATTGTCAAAAAATAAATAAACATTATTTAATAATATTCATGACCATATCTAATCAAGAAATAAATAATTATTTGATAACCCGCATGCGCGCATTATTGCAAAAATTAATAATAATTATCTGGAAACTAACATGAATATTCTCATCAATCATGCATGGTCATCTCATCAAAAAATAAATAATCACTACTTGATAACCCGAATGCGCGCATCGTTGCAAAAAACAATTAATAATTACTCGATAACTCACATAATCATCCATATCAAAAAATAAATAATTAATACTCAATAATATTCATGATCATCTCATCAACCATACATGACCATCTCATCAACCATACATGATCATCTCATCAACCATACATGATCATCTCATCAACCATACATGATCATCTCATCAATCATACATGATCATCTCATCAATTATTATTTGATAACCCTCATGCGCGCATTACTGCAAAAAATAAATAATTCATACTATATAACATTTATGATCATCCTCGTTAAAAAATAAATTAACTCTCATAATCATCTGCATCAAAAAATAAATAATAAATATATTATAACATATATGCGCGCATTAGTGCAAAAAATAAATAATTCATACTATATAACATTTATGATTATCCTCATCATAAAATAAATAAACATTTATGATCATCATCGTCAAAAAATAAATTAACTCTCATAATCATCTGCATCAAAAAATAAATAATAATTATCTGAATACTCAAATGATCATCCTCGTCAAAAAATAAATAATAAATATCTGATAACCCATATGCTAAGGGGGTTCCCCCTTAAACCCCCATATTGTCAAAAAATAAATAATAATTATATGATAACCCTCATGTGTGCACATCACAAACTTTTATTAATTATATATTAACATGTGATGCGCACGATCACAAACATCGATTAATTATTTTTCAACATGTGATGCGCGCGATCACAAACAAATAAAAAATTATTTTTCAACATGTGATGCGCACGATCACAAACATCGATTAATTATTTTTCAACATGTGTGCATTGTTGCAAAAATAAATGATCATCTCATCAAAAAATAAATAATAAATATTTGTTAACATATATGCTCATCCTCATCAATTATTATCTGATAACCTTCATGCGCGCATTACTGCAAAAAATCAATAATTCATACTATATAACATTCATGATCATCCTTGTCAAAAAATAAATAAACATTCATGATTATCATCATCAAAAAATAAATAAACTCGCATAATCGTCTGCATCAAAAAATAAATAATTAATACTCGATAACATTCATGATCATCTAAGGGGTTCCCCCCTTAAACCCCTGTTGTCAAAAAATAAATATTTATGATTATCCTCATCAAAAAATAAATAAACATCTCATCAAAAATAAATAATCCTTATTTGATATCCCCTCATGCGCGCATTACTGCAAAAAATAAATAATAATTATATGATAACCCTCATGTGTGCATCGTTGCAAAAATAAATAATCATCTCATCAGAAAATAAATGATCATCTCATCAAAAAATAAATAATCATCTCATCAAAAATTAAATAATAAATATTTGTTAACATATATGCTCATCCTCATGCGCGCATCACTGCAAAAAATAAATTATTCATACTATATAACATTCATGATTATCCTCATCAAAAAATAAATAAACATCTCATCAAAAAATAAATAATAATTATTCGATAACATATATGCGCGCATTACTGCAAAAAATAAATAATCATCTCATCAAAAATTAAATAATAAATATTTGTTAACATTTATGCGCGCATTACTGCAAATAATAAATAAACATCTCATTAAAAAATAAATAAACTCGCATAACATTCGCATCAAAAAATAAATAAACATTCATGATCATCTCATCGAAAAATAAATAAACATTCATGAACATCTCATCAAAAATTAAATAATAAATATTTGTTAACATATATGCGCGCATCACTGCAAAAATAAATAATAAATATTTGTTAACATATATGCGCGCATTACTGCAAAAAATAAATAATCATCTCATCAAAAATTAAATAATAAATATTTGAAAACATTTATGATCATCCTCATCAATTATTATCTGATAACCCTCATGCGCGCATAACTGCAAATCATCGTCAAAAAATAAATAATCATCTTATCAAAAAATAAATAAACTCGCATAATCATCTCATCAAAAATAAATAATAAATATTTGAAAACATTCATGATTATCTTCATCAAAAAATAAATAAACATTCATGATCATCTCATCAAAAAATAAATGATCATCTCATCAAAAAATACATAAACATCTCATCAAAAAATAAATAATAAATATTTGTTAACATATATGCGCGCATTACTGCAAAAAATAAATAAACATCGCATCAAAAATTAAATAATAAATATTTGACAACATTATGATAACCCTCATGCGCGCATTACTGCAAAAAATAAATAATAATTATATGATTACATTCATGATCATCCTTGTCAAAAAATAAATAATAAATATTTTTTCATCAATTTTTTATTTTTATATATTCGAAATCGGATTATATATCATTAATATATATTTATTTTTTTAATAATTATTAATAGCAATAAAAAAATAATCATCATAATAATTATTAGTAGTAATAAAAAATTTTTATTGATAACATTAATTGTAGTCGCAAAAAATTATCTACCGCTTATATATTTGAAAATTTTTATTATATGTAATATCAATATTGATAATAACAAGCATTAATTTTTCAAATATATAAGCGGTATTATTGCGGGTGAAGATGTGACGTCTCATGATTTCGAAAAGCGGTTAACACGAATCCCCGAAGCAGTAGAAATTATGCGCAACCTAAAGATGCCGTTCGTCGCAAAGGGATATATTCGATTATCAAAAAATTCGCTCATGAAGGAAATCAAAACCGTTTACGAAGCTAAACGACCATACAAAATTGACGGTCTTATATTCGTTGAACCAGGCAAACTATATAGCCAAACGACAAATTATAAATGAAAACCATCCGAACACAATACAATCGATGTACTTGCGCGTCGTGCACCCCCGAGTGTTCTCGGTAAAAAACCATTTATTGATCGACCGAATCACAAAATTTATTTCTTGTTTGTCGGGATAAATTCTGACCTCTATCGGAGGATCGGTCTTCAATGGTGTCCGGGATATGCGGAATTATTTGGTTCGAATGATATGAGTAATTATTTTCCTATACAGTTCTCACCAAGTGATGTTCCGCTCGCATATATTTATCAACATCCCCCGGAGGGTGCCGCCGAAATCGATGGAAAAATTATTGGGATTCGCTGCACCGGTAAATGTATTGCAGCAGGTGGTGGTATGCCCTTAGTTGATTGGGAAATCGTTCGCATTCGCGATGACCGACGGCGCGAACTCGCATCAAAAAAATATTTTGGGAATGATTTCTATACGGCCGAACTTATCTGGCTCAACTATGTTGATCCATTCCCGCTTGAACAACTTTGGGAAGGACCGTTAGGAGACTATTTCATGAAGACAAAAAATGGAATATATCATGCGCAAACGAGCACCATCAATTTTGTTAAATCTCAACGTATGGCTTCACTAAAACATGCGAGTTGGGTCGTTGATATCGGCATAGGTAAAGGTCAAGATCTTGGTCGATATCTTGATGCGGAAATTCAACATCTTGTTGCGATCGATGTTGATCGCGCTGCATTATCAGAATTAGTGCGGCGTAAATATAATTATGCAAAACGCTCTGTCGAATCAAAGAAACACATACATTCATCAACAACGATTCATATCCTTGCAGCAAATGCGAATGATCCATTTAATAAAAATATCGAACGACTCGAATCACTCGGTCTCACTAGAGCGACAGCAGACGCATTAGTATGCAATCTTGCAGTTCATTACTTTCTCGCGGATATATCCGCGATGCGTTACTTTGTTGCATTAGCGCGCAATATTGTTAAGGTCGGAGGTCATGTCATGATGACGATACTGATAGGAGAAAATGTTCATGCTGCATTGAAGCAAATACCTGAAGGTGGAACATGGGATATTTTTGAAGGTACACCACCGGCGCGAAAATATTCTATAAAGCGCTTATATAGCAGCGATAATCTTGAAGTCGCAGGTCAACGCATTGGTGTTTTACTTTCGTTTAGCGATGGTCAATATATGAAGAATTTCTCGTCAATACGAAAGCGTTTACTGCGGAATTTGTGGCGCGCGGCTTTAAGCTTGTCGCATTAACAAATATATCGCAAAATATTCCAGATTTTGAAGTGCGCAATCGTTCTCTTGCTGGTAAACTTACCATTGGTGATCGTAAATGGTTATCATTATATGGAGAACTTGTTTATCAGCGAATTAGTTGATTCGCGAACAATCAGTGAAAATTTGAATTATAAAATATTGATAATATCAAAATGAATAACATTAAAATGAATATTAAAAAAATAAATAATAAAAAGAGTGCAGAACAAAAAGAAAAAGAATTAATCGAAGAAGCAAAAAATCGAGAAATAATCGATTTTTATAAATTAACAGATTTGTTTCGTGCTGTTCCATGCAAAGAACAATATACAAAAGAAAACGCACTTACAATATTTTATAGTGATACAAAATTACCTAAAGAAAGATTTAATCAGTTAAATTTAAAGTATTCATATAATAAAATATTAGATATCGAAGATAAAAAATATCTTGATAAATTTATATATTCTAAGGATATAAGAATTATTATTAATATGCCAATATGTTATATATTCGAATTTATGAAAACTGGGACAATTGTAAATAAATCATTAAATTTATTACATGCATGTATTAAATATAAAATATCCTTTATTTCACTATACGAAAATTATATTTCAGAAGAATTTTCATTACCTTTCACCACCGATGAGAATGAAAAAGCAAAAAGTGAAATAGCAATGTATTGCAAAGTTATTGATTATATTATTTACAAAAATTGGGACGTATAATAAATTTGAATCTTTATTTTTTGTACTCTATATACACAATGAATTTTGCAAATTTCTCAAATAATATAATTCAAAATTTAAATAATCTTCACCCCGATATAAGGCAAAAATTTTATAACATAAAATATACGGGAATTAAATTACATAATCTTCAAACTGTATATCACATCATTAATGATGAAAAAATAATTGATTGGAATGGATTCCAATATAAAGAATTATTCATCAATACTAAGCGATACGATTTAAATTTCGAATCGCTTATCAATGCATGCATAATATATGATATATCGATTTATAATCTTTACCACCATTGTTATCTTACAAAAAATAATTTTAAATATTTTATTTTACAAATAATTAAAAGAGATTATTTATGGTATAAAAATCTTATTGCAGCAAATACAAAAATATTTAAAGAAGTTAAAGATAAAATAAAAATAACTAAACATAAAGGAAAAATAATTAGTACTAAAATTGTTAGTAATAAAATAATTATTTATAAAATTTTAAAAATCAGAAATAAAGGTGAAATGATGATGAAACATATTTTTGATAATTTCAAAGAAAAATATCCATATAATATGATAAAACCTTTATTCCCTCTTCGCAAAAATTGAATTTGTATTTTTTTATATATTAATGCAATGAATTATAGCGAAAAAGAAAAATATGAAATTTTCCGGTTTTATAAATATACCGAAAATAATTTCATCGTTACCAGATATAATTCTTTTAATAAAATAGTGAACCTTGTTATAACGACTTCGACTATGTTTAATATCGATACTTTCACAACGATAATCAAACATACCTATATTTTCGAAAAACGAAAATATATCAAATGATACGTCACATATTCCAAAAATACCCGAATTAATTCAACCTTGATGTACTTCATTTATTATCGCATCATATTTTTTCAATGTACGATGTAAATTAATATCATTTATCGATAACATGGATTTCATATTAAAATGTGATATAATCATTTTGATCACATCTTCGAAATTTTGGCAATTATTATCAACGCATTCTTCTATACAATTAATAAGTTTATCGCATCGATGTGGATCAACAAAAAATAAATAATATATCATCTGAATGTGCCGCATCACATATAATAAAAAATTAAAATTATATATCATTTTTTTGTTACTAACGTATGAGCATTCTATATATATCTTTCAGTACCACCTGAAAGATCATCTGTTTCAGATGATTTGTTATTGAATTTTTGTTCATAAAATTTAAGATATATTTCAGTGTGAAATATTTTTGCAAGATACTGTTTATTAATTTAATTCAGTACTTCGATAAAATCTTTAATACTTTTTTCATCAATAAAAATACTTTGTTTAAGTATATTCATAAGTGATGTACCATCTTTTATTATTTCTCTTTCGTTTTTTAATTTAAATCTATAAATAAATAATATTTTTTTTACATCTGCTGTGAGAAGATGTTGTGCGAATTTAACAAGAGCAAGATTTAATTCTCGTTCAGTCATTCTTATCAAGTATAATATACAAATTCAAATTTATGTATTCCAATATAAATGATATAATTAAATTTTTAAGAACTCGTCGAATTTCGACGACAAATTATTCACGATCATATATCCGATATTATCGTAATAAAATAATAATAATTATCTATGATAACATATTCATCTTATGATTGACAAATTTGAAACGAAAACACATCATAAATAAGAATATGACTAATCATATTTTTCTCGAATTGACACAAATTCTTATTGAAATAGGATCCAAAATAAGTAATAATCTTTCACCCTGAAGAACAAATAAATTTCGTTAATGCTTTAAAGATTTTTTCAAAAAAATTGGACAATAAAGTCAAAAATGTCAGAAACAAATAATGATAATATAAATTTTTCGATTAATAACGAGATAGAAAATGCATTATATGAATTATGTGCATCACAAAAGAAAATCTCAGATTTATCAAATAAAATTAATCAAATAACCAAAAAAATTATAAAAGAAATAGATAAAAAAATCATGTGAATAGTTCTAATAATTATTGTTATTTTTTAACTTTCACAAATCAATATATATTAACTATTTAATCTAAAATTTGTACTTATGTGTATTTATAATTAATACATTTGAAACAAAATATATACATGAACATAACAACGCCTCAATCAAATGAACAACTAAAACGCATTCTTGAAGAAATATTTATATTTCTAACAATACATGTTTCGATTGCAAACCAACTTAGGGGGGTTCCCCCCTATTGTCAAACGATAAATAAATATTATACAATAACTTTTGCGCATCATGTTCATAACTTTTCATGCATCGCATCCACAACTTTCGCGCATCGCATTCATAACTTTCGCGCATCATGTTCACATTTTTTGCGTATTATAATCATAAATAATTAATAATTATTCGATGATGTCATACTAAGGGGGTTCCCCCCTCTTTAACCCATATTGTCAAAAAATAAATAATCACTACTTGATAACCCTCATGCGCGCATCACTGCAAAAATAAATAATTATTACCCGATAACATTTATGCACACATCTCGTCAAAAAATAAATAATAATTATTAAATAATTATGATCATCCCATCAAAAAATAAATAAACATTGTTTGATAATATTCATTATCGTCTCATCAAAAAATAAATAACTCATATGCGCGCATTACTGCAAAAAATAAATAAACATTTATGATCAAATTTCATCAATCATTCATGGTCATATTGTCAAAAAAACAAATAACCTCATGCGGGCATATAAATAATAAATATTTGGAAACATTCATTGATCATTCTCGTCAAATAATTAATTATATAATTAATTACTTGATGACTTCACGCGCGCACATATTATGCGCATCGCATCCACATTTTTTTGCGCATCATCTTCACAACTTTCGCACATCATGTTCATAAATAATCATTATTTGATAGCCCTCATGCTAAGGGGGTTCCTTCCTTAAACCCCCCTATTGTCAAAAAATAAATAATTCATACTATATAACCCACATGCGCGCATCGTTGTTATTTATGTACACCCTCATGCGCGCATTACTGAAAAAATAAATAATCATTACTTGATAACATTCATGACCACATCTCATCAATAAATATTTGAAAACATTCATGCGCGCATTAGTGCAATCATTCATGCGCACACAATTATCAAATAATAAATAATAATTATCTGATAACCCCTATTGTCAAATAATATTTTTTATCGCATTCATATTTTTTTATGCATCGCATACACAACTTATGCGCATCGCATACACAACTTATGCGCATCGCATACACAACTTATGCGCATCGCATACACAACTTATGCGCATCGCATTCATAAATAATTAATAGTTATTTGACGACGTCACACTAAGGGGTTCCCCCCCTTTAACCCCCATATTGTCAACAAATAAATAATCATTATCTGGAAACTCGTATGATCATCCTTATCAAATAATATTTATTTATTAATTGATGACGTCACTCGCGCCCATATAAAATTTATGATCATATAATCGTTATGATTTTCTCGCATCATAGTTATGATTTTTTTTTCGCGCATCGCATCCACAACTTTCGCACATCATGTTCATAAATAATAAATATTACTCGAAAACATTCGCGCGCACCCTCATCAAAAAATAAATAATCACTACTCGATGACGTCACGACCGCATATATAAAATTTGTGATCATATCAATTAAGGGAGGGGTTCCCCCTTAAACGCCATATTGTCAAACAATAAATAAAAATATTATACAATAACTTTTGCGCATCGCATTCACAACTTATGCGCATCGCATTCACATTTTTTTTGCGCATCATAATCATAAATAATTATTCGATGATGTCTTACTAAGAGGTTTCCTTAAACCCCATATTGTCAAAAAATAAATAACCCTCATGCGCGCATCCTTGCAAAAAATAAATAAATATTATCTGAAAACTCGCATGACCATCTTATCAAAAAAATAAATAATCATTACTTGATGACGTCACGCGCGCATCCTTGCTAAAAATAAATAATCATTATCTGGAAACTCGCATAATCATTCTCATCAAAAAATAAATAATCATTCATGATCATCCTCGTCAATCATATATGATCATCTGCATCAAAAAATAAATAATTAATACTCGATAACATTCATGATTATCTGATCAACAAATAAATAATCACTACTTGATAACCCTCATGCGCGCATCTATGCAAAAAATAAATAATTCATACTTTATAACATTTATGATCATCTCATCAATCATTACTTGATGACGTCACGCGCGCATCGTTGCAAAAAATAAATAATCCTTATCTGGAAACTCGCATGTGCGCATCATTGTCAAAAAAATAAATAATCATTACTTGAAAACTCGCATGACCATCTTATCAATCATTACTTGATGACGTCACGCGCGCATCACCGCAAAAAATAAATAATTAATACTCGATAAGCCTCATGCACACTTCTCATCAAAAAATAAATAATTATTATTCGATAACCCGCACGCGCGCATCACTGCAAACATTATGCGCGCATAATTATCAAAAAATAAATAATAATTATTTGATAATATTTATGATCATCTAAGGGGGTTCCCCCCCATAAACCCCCTATTGTCAAAAAATAAATAAACATTTATGCGAACATCCTCATCGAAAAAAATAATAAATATTCGATAACATTATGCTCATCGCATCAATTATTATTTGATAACCCTCATGCGCGCATAGTTGCAAAAAATAAATAAACATTATCTGGAAACTCTCATGATCATCCTTGTCAAAAAATAAATTAACTCGCATAATCATCCTCATCAAAAAATAAATAACCATTCATGATTATCCTCATCAAAAAATAAATAATAATTATTCGATATCATACATGATCACATCTCATCAATCATACATGATCGCATCTCATCAATCATACATGATCGCATCTCATCAATCATACATGATCGCATCTCATCAATCATACATGATCATTACTTAATAACTCTCATGACCCATATCTCATCAACAAATATTTATTTTTTGATAACTCTTATGCGCGCATTATTACAAAAATAAATAATAATAATTCGACAACCCTCGGGTTCCCCATTAAACCCCATATTGTCAAAAAATAAATAAACATTATTTAATAATATTCATGACCATATCTAATCAAGAAATAAATAATTATTTGATAACCCGCATGCGCGCATTATTGCAAAAATTAATAATAATTATCTGGAAACTAACATGAATATTCTCATCAATCATGCATGGTCATCTCATCAAAAAATAAATAATCACTACTTGATAACCCGAATGCGCGCATCGTTGCAAAAAACAATTAATAATTACTCGATAACTCACATAATCATCCATATCAAAAAATAAATAATTAATACTCAATAATATTCATGATCATCTCATCAACCATACATGACCATCTCATCAACCATACATGACCATCTCATCAACCATACATGATCATCTCATCAACCATACATGATCATCTCATCAATCATACATGATCATCTCATCAATTATTATTTGATAACCCTCATGCGCGCATTACTGCAAAAAATAAATAATTCATACTATATAACATTTATGATCATCCTCGTTAAAAAATAAATTAACTCTCATAATCATCTGCATCAAAAAATAAATAATAAATATATTATAACATATATGCGCGCATTAGTGCAAAAAATAAATAATTCATACTATATAACATTTATGATTATCCTCATCATAAAATAAATAAACATTTATGATCATCATCGTCAAAAAATAAATTAACTCTCATAATCATCTGCATCAAAAAATAAATAATAATTATCTGAATACTCAAATGATCATCCTCGTCAAAAAATAAATAATAAATATCTGATAACCCATATGCTAAGGGGGTTCCCCCTTAAACCCCCATATTGTCAAAAAATAAATAATAATTATATGATAACCCTCATGTGTGCACATCACAAACTTTTATTAATTATATATTAACATGTGATGCGCACGATCACAAACATCGATTAATTATTTTTCAACATGTGATGCGCGCGATCACAAACAAATAAAAAATTATTTTTCAACATGTGATGCGCACGATCACATACATCGATTAATTATTTTTCAACATGTGTATATTGTTGCAAAAATAAATGATCATCTCATCAAAAAATAAATAATAAATATTTGTTAACATATATATGCTCATCCTCATCAATTATTATCTGATAACCCTCATGAGCGCATTACTGCAATAAATAAATAATTCATACTATATAACATTCATGATCATCCTTGTCAAAAAATAAATAAACATTCATGATTATCATCATCAAAAAATAAATAAACTCGCATAATCGTCTGCATCAAAAAATAAATAATTAATACTCGATAACATTCATGATCATCTAAGGGGTTCCCCCCTTAAACCCCTGTTGTCAAAAAATAAATATTTATGATTATCCTCATCAAAAAATAAATAAACATCTCATCAAAAATAAATAATCCTTATTTGATATCCCCTCATGCGCGCATTACTGCAAAAAATAAATAATAATTATATGATAACCCTCATGTGTGCATCGTTGCAAAAATAAATAATCATCTCATCAGAAAATAAATGATCATCTCATCAAAAAATAAATAATCATCTCATCAAAAATTAAATAATAAATATTTGTTAACATATATGCTCATCCTCATGCGCGCATCACTGCAAAAAATAAATTATTCATACTATATAACATTCATGATTATCCTCATCAAAAAATAAATAAACATCTCATCAAAAAATAAATAATAATTATTCGATAACATATATGCGCGCATTACTGCAAAAAATAAATAATCATCTCATCAAAAATTAAATAATAAATATTTGTTAACATTTATGCGCGCATTACTGCAAATAATAAATAAACATCTCATTAAAAAATAAATAAACTCGCATAACATTCGCATCAAAAAATAAATAAACATTCATGATCATCTCATCGAAAAATAAATAAACATTCATGAACATCTCATCAAAAATTAAATAATAAATATTTGTTAACATATATGCGCGCATCACTGCAAAAATAAATAATAAATATTTGTTAACATATATGCGCGCATTACTGCAAAAAATAAATAATCATCTCATCAAAAATTAAATAATAAATATTTGAAAACATTTATGATCATCCTCATCAATTATTATCTGATAACCCTCATGCGCGCATAACTGCAAATCATCGTCAAAAAATAAATAATCATCTTATCAAAAAATAAATAAACTCGCATAATCATCTCATCAAAAATAAATAATAAATATTTGAAAACATTCATGATTATCTTCATCAAAAAATAAATAAACATTCATGATCATCTCATCAAAAAATAAATGATCATCTCATCAAAAAATACATAAACATCTCATCAAAAAATAAATAATAAATATTTGTTAACATATATGCGCGCATTACTGCAAAAAATAAATAAACATCGCATCAAAAATTAAATAATAAATATTTGACAACATTATGATAACCCTCATGCGCGCATTACTGCAAAAAATAAATAATAATTATATGATTACATTCATGATCATCCTTGTCAAAAATTAAATAATAAATATTTTTTCATCAATTTTTTATTTATATATATTCGAGGTCAGATTATACATCATTAATATATATTTATTTTTTTAATAATTATTAATAGCAATAAAAAAATAATCATCATAATAATTATTAGTAGTAATAAAAAATTTTTATTGATAACATTAATTGTAGTCGCAAAAAATTATCTACCGCTTATATATTTGAAAATTTTTATTATATGTAATATCAATATTGATAATAACAAGCATTAATTTTTCAAATATATAAGCGGTATTATTGCGGGTGAAGATGTGACGTCTCATGATTTCGAAAAGCGGTTAACACGAATCCCCGAAGCAGTAGAAATTATGCGCAACCTAAAGATGCCGTTCGTCGCAAAGGGATATATTCGATTATCAAAAAATTCGCTCATGAAGGAAATCAAAACCGTTTACGAAGCTAAACGACCATACAAAATTGACGGTCTTATATTCGTTGAACCAGGCAAACTATATAGCCAAACGACAAATTATAAATGAAAACCATCCGAACACAATACAATCGATGTACTTGCGCGTCGTGCACCCCCGAGTGTTCTCGGTAAAAAACCATTTATTGATCGACCGAATCACAAAATTTATTTCTTGTTTGTCGGGATAAATTCTGACCTCTATCGGAGGATCGGTCTTCAATGGTGTCCGGGATATGCGGAATTATTTGGTTCGAATGATATGAGTAATTATTTTCCTATACAGTTCTCACCAAGTGATGTTCCGCTCGCATATATTTATCAACATCCCCCGGAGGGTGCCGCCGAAATCGATGGAAAAATTATTGGGATTCGCTGCACCGGTAAATGTATTGCAGCAGGTGGTGGTATGCCCTTAGTTGATTGGGAAATCGTTCGCATTCGCGATGACCGACGGCGCGAACTCGCATCAAAAAAATATTTTGGGAATGATTTCTATACGGCCGAACTTATCTGGCTCAACTATGTTGATCCATTCCCGCTTGAACAACTTTGGGAAGGACCGTTAGGAGACTATTTCATGAAGACAAAAAATGGAATATATCATGCGCAAACGAGCACCATCAATTTTGTTAAATCTCAACGTATGGCTTCACTAAAACATGCGAGTTGGGTCGTTGATATCGGCATAGGTAAAGGTCAAGATCTTGGTCGATATCTTGATGCGGAAATTCAACATCTTGTTGCGATCGATGTTGATCGCGCTGCATTATCAGAATTAGTGCGGCGTAAATATAATTATGCAAAACGCTCTGTCGAATCAAAGAAACACATACATTCATCAACAACGATTCATATCCTTGCAGCAAATGCGAATGATCCATTTAATAAAAATATCGAACGACTCGAATCACTCGGTCTCACTAGAGCGACAGCAGACGCATTAGTATGCAATCTTGCAGTTCATTACTTTCTCGCGGATATATCCGCGATGCGTTACTTTGTTGCATTAGCGCGCAATATTGTTAAGGTCGGAGGTCATGTCATGATGACGATACTGATAGGAGAAAATGTTCATGCTGCATTGAAGCAAATACCTGAAGGTGGAACATGGGATATTTTTGAAGGTACACCACCGGCGCGAAAATATTCTATAAAGCGCTTATATAGCAGCGATAATCTTGAAGTCGCAGGTCAACGCATTGGTGTTTTACTTTCGTTTAGCGATGGTCAATATATGAAGAATTTCTCGTCAATACGAAAGCGTTTACTGCGGAATTTGTGGCGCGCGGCTTTAAGCTTGTCGCATTAACAAATATATCGCAAAATATTCCAGATTTTGAAGTGCGCAATCGTTCTCTTGCTGGTAAACTTACCATTGGTGATCGTAAATGGTTATCATTATATGGAGAACTTGTTTATCAGCGAATTAGTTGATTCGCGAACAATCAGTGAAAATTTGAATTATAAAATATTGATAATATCAAAATGAATAACATTAAAATGAATATTAAAAAAATAAATAATAAAAAGAGTGCAGAACAAAAAGAAAAAGAATTAATCGAAGAAGCAAAAAATCGAGAAATAATCGATTTTTATAAATTAACAGATTTGTTTCGTGCTGTTCCATGCAAAGAACAATATACAAAAGAAAACGCACTTACAATATTTTATAGTGATACAAAGTTACCTAAAGAAAGATTTAATCAGTTAAATTTAAAGTATTTATATAATAAAATATTAGATATCGAAGATAAAAAATATCTTGATAAATTTATATATTCTAAGGTTATAAGAATTATTATTAATATGCCAATATGTTATATATTCGAATTTATGAAAACTGGGACAATTGTAAATAAATCATTAAATTTATTACATGCATGTATTAAATATAAAATATCCTTTATTTCACTATACGAAAATTATATTTCAGAAGAATTTTCATTACCTTTCACCACCGATGAGAATGAAAAAGCAAAAAGTGAAATAGCAATGTATTGCAAAGTTATTGATTATATTATTTACAAAAATTGGGACGTATAATAAATTTGAATCTTTATTTTTTGTACTCTATATACACAATGAATTTTGCAAATTTCTTAAATAATATAATTCAAAATTTAAATAATCTTCACCCCGATATAAGGCAAAAATTTTATAACATAAAATATACGGGAATTAAATTACATAATCTTCAAACTGTATATCACATCATTAATGATGAAAAAATAATTGATTGGAATGGATTCCAATATATAGAATTATTCATCAATACTAAGCGATACGATTTAAATTTCGAATCGCTTATCAATGCATGCATAATATATGATATATCGATTTATAATCTTTACCACCATTGTTATCTTACAAAAAATAATTTTAAATATTTTATTTTACAAATAATTAAAAGAGATTATTTATGGTATAAAAATCTTATTGCAGCAAATACAAAAATATTTAAAGAAGTTAAAGATAAAATAAAAATAACTAAACATAAAGGAAAAATAATTAGTACTAAAATTGTTAGTAATAAAATAATTATTTATAAAATTTTAAAAATCAGAAATAAAGGTGAAATGATGATGAAACATATTTTTGATAATTTCAAAGAAAAATATCCATATAATATGATAAAACCTTTATTCCCTCTTCGCAAAAATTGAATTTGTATTTTTTTATATATTAATGCAATGAATTATAGCGAAAAAGAAAAATATGAAATTTTCCGGTTTTATAAATATACCGAAAATAATTTCATCGTTACCAGATATAATTCTTTTAATAAAATAGTGAACCTTGTTATAACGACTTTGACTATGTTTAATATCGATACTTTCACAACGATAATCAAACATACCTATATTTTCGAAAAACGAAAATATATCAAATGATACGTCACATATTCCAAAAATACCCGAATTAATTCAACCTTGATGTACTTCATTTATTATCGCATCATATTTTTTCAATGTACGATGTAAATTAATATCATTTATCGATAACATGGATTTCATATTAAAATGTGATATAATCATTTTGATCACATCTTCGAAATTTTGGCAATTATTATCAACGCATTCTTCTATACAATTAATAAGTTTATCGCATCGATGTGGATCAACAAAAAATAAATAATATATCATCTGAATGTGCCGCATCACATATAATAAAAAATTAAAATTATATATCATTTTTTTGTTACTAACGTATGAGCATTCTATATATATCTTTCAGTACCACCTGAAAGATCATCTGTTTCAGATGATTTGTTATTGAATTTTTGTTCATAAAATTTAAGATATATTTCAGTGTGAAATATTTTTGCAAGATACTGTTTATTAATTTAATTCAGTACTTCGATAAAATCTTTAATACTTTTTTCATCAATAAAAATACTTTGTTTAAGTATATTCATAAGTGATGTACCATCTTATGAATAATATAAAAAAATATATTAATATAAAAAGTATTAATGCCAAATATTGGAATAATTATATAGATGGTATAGCAGATTATCGAGACTATGTCCGCGCTAATTATTTTAAAATTTCTGTAACTGAACAAGAAACATTAAAAAGTAATTTACGTCAATATTTATTTACGTAAGATAAAACATTTTTAAATATATTAGGACTCAATACGATAATTAATTATTATATAACTTTTAACTCGGAAAATTCTCCAGATGTAATCTTCATGCAGTTTTTTAGCCTTGGAATAGATATTTTTGAAATAATCCAATGCCGTCGATTAAATAAATCCTTATCCGATTTTGCACATTGCATCTGTCATAAGATCGAGGTATTACTATAAATGATATAAAAGTTCTCTCACACGTTGAGGGTCGCGATTATTTTTTTGCCATCTACGAACTTGACCGTTGAGCTCCTGTGGTGCACCAAAATTATTATTAATACTGCTCATGCATCTTCTTCCGCCTTTTTGCCAAAATGGTATATGTTCGCGACGCATAATTCGTCGTGAATCATGTGCCCATTATTCTGTAATTGCTTGTTCAGGGGTGCGATCTGGATCACCACAACTCCACGCTTCATCTGTTTCGTCAATTTCATTGAAGTGTCTGAGTCCCGCGGGAAACAAACTTTCGTTCATCGCATAGTCGTGATCATATTTGTTTGAAGCAAGAAATGCGCGATTAAGTGTGCGAATTTCTTCCCATAAATTGTTACTCGTCGAATAATTGCTTGTCGAGCAATTATTGCTCGTCGAGTAAACATAATAAATGAGCGATGATACCGTTGGAATTTTTGATTATTTGAATGAATGAATGATTATTTCAAAATAATTCCCGCGGATTTAGTTCCAAAAATTACAGATCGTAATAAAATAATAAACCTCATCTCCTATCGTAATAAAATAATAAACCTATCTCGATCGTAATAAAATAATAAACCTTATAATCCGAGAAAAAAATAAATTATTATATGATAACATTGAACCATATATCCCGAATTGCAAAATTCACCCCCTTAAGACGACAAAAGAAGAAAAAAATATCACTTACACTGATATATGGTATATTGACTTCAAAGAATATATCGATGAATTCGGAGATCCTTATCCTTATATCGCTTGTGGTGTTAACCGAGGAAGTCAAAAACAAGTATCAGTAGTCGATCATGTTAGGTTTATGAATAATACATTCAAGAATGCAATCGGGCATAAGCTCCTCAAAATTATCGCAAAAAAGAGCGAAGGAAAAAATATATTATGCTAACACCACGATTTAAAATCCATTGAAGATTTTCTGTATGCCTCGGGGTTATTTTCTTTTAAATCGATCGAATCATCGAGTCGCATCTACTCACTATCGGGAAAATTAAATTTAATAATAGATTTGATTTTACCTTTCATGATTCGTCCGCTCATATTATGTTTCCTCTATCAGAGTTTCCTAATATGTTTCCGGATATCCTCCCATGGAAGGTCAATAATTTCCCATATAAGATATTATCGATGAATGTACTTTCGAAATGGGAATGTGCAATTGATGGATTCGAAGATGTTGTTCTCGATAAATACCTTGTCGCAGATAATCCCAAAAAAGTAAAAATATACGAAATGGTGATTGATTATTGCATTCGAGACTGTGTAACTCTTAAGCTCGGATTCGATAAATTCAGAGAACTCATTTTTAATGAGTTAAAGGTAGATATTGATCTATCGTTGACTCTCGCATCGGTCGCGAAAAAATATATCGCAATTAATAAATCTTTTGATCACGTCTTCCCGATATCCGGAGATGTCATGTCTTATGTTCAGGAATCAGTCGTATATGGTCGCGTATGTGTTAGCGGAAATAAACCGATAAAATATATAAATAATTATTGATGATGATATTGTTGATATTGACGCCGTAAGTCTTTATCCGAGTGCGATGATATATGGATTTCCGATTGGTTATCCTGAAAAATTCATTGGTGCGCCGCCTTCATGGGCAATAAATAACTTTTTCATTGCAACTGTTAAAATTCGCTCAATAAATAAAGAATTAAATTTCTCAACGATGAGCAAAGTTGATGAAAATGGGGTCCGGCAATGGGGAAAAAATATTGTGAAACCGGGCGAAATATATATTTTATCTCGAGTACAAATAGAAGACGCAACAGAATATCAAGGTATAGATTTTGAATACTTTGGCGGAATAATATGGCCGTGTGGTTCGAGCAACAACATTTTTAAAGCAATAAAAAAAATATTTAAAATACGTCAAGAGTTCAAGAAACAAAAAAATCCGATCGAACGATTATATAAACTACTTATGAATTCAGCGTTCGGTAAATTGCTCGAACGACCATATAATACACAGACGAAATGGTTATGGGATACGCAAGATGCTGCATTAAGTAATTAAGTTTTGCATTAATTAATTAGTTTTATCTCCTTAGAATGTGTAAAAATTATCCACATTTTACACCATATGATAAAAAAGAAGTTAAGTGCTTATACAAATTGCGATATAAAACAACAACGCGAATCAATGATCATTCGAATTATGCACATTGCGGTTCATTGATTCTCGCGCGATCGAAATCAATTATGTATAGAATTACATCGACCGATATGACTGATCCGCACATATTATATACAGACACTGATTCGATAATCCTACCAAAGAAAACATATGCAATTATTAAAAAATATCCCGGACTCATAGGATCGGATATGTGTCAATTTCATTCAGAACTGTTTTGGAATGGTGCATCAACGGCCGTAATAACTGCGAAGAGAGCGATATTCATCGATAAAAAAATATATATCTTGGAGCTCTCGAACGATGAGATACCGAATGAAGTACAATATCATATACGCATGAAAGGAATATTAACAGATATGGTTAAACTCCACGCAGAAAAAGATAACATCACTCCATTCGAATTATATGAACGTATCATCGAAAATGGTTATACATTTTTAGTGAATAATATTAGTCGCAAGATTGGACCATTATAATGTTCATGCGATATTATATTAATAATTATTTTTTTAATTGCGGGTGAAGACGTCACATCTTAACCCGCAATTAATTCTTGCACTCCCTTGAATTAGCAATTGGATTAACTACAACTCGCGGATACCATGCAGAACCCAAACTACCCTCTAATCCTGCATTTGTTAAACTACGAATCCCCATATTCGCTTTCAACTGACTATCTAGTCGTTGTCTTGCGTCAGGTGTATTCCGAACGGTTTTTATTTGACGCTTATACATTTCATAACCTTTATTATTGTATACAGCAGGCAGAAGTTTTGTTCTAGCCATTTTTTTAAAAATATATTTTTTGTAATAAGTTTTAACATAATTTTTTATTACTATTTATTTTATTTTCAATTGCATTTTTTTATATGATATATTTACTTTAATTGACCTTATAAATAATTTCACTTTTTGTTTTAGACAAATAATTAATAAAAAAAAATGTCAATTCTAATAACAAAAGAAATTGTTGATCAAATTATGGAAAGAATTTATCTATATAATGAAGACCACAAACAAACATTGATTAAAATAAAAGAACACGCAATTACTTTTACTCAACATCTTTGCACTGCTTTGTATATGGATCTATCCAAATTATGATTGGGAAGAATTCTTCAATAAACAACTACGCGACTTGAATGTGCTGCATATGTATGTTATCATTTTATTGCATGTCTTAAACAAACAATATAAAAGTATGTCCGATAAAACCTTCGATATCATTTATCAAAAATATTTACACGACGACCATTTCCATATTGTACATATTTTGAATACAAAAATATCCGAGATACAATCGTGCCCATGTTATAATTTCAAAGACTGTTTTGAATGTAGCAAAATAAAATACTCTGAACCAAAATATATGAGAAATTGTTCTTTTTTATTTTGTGAACGGTGTTACAAAATATAATTTTTTTTTTTATTATTACATTACATAATTATTTTTGTCATAACATTTTCACATTATTTTAGATTTATATATAAAATTATTTTTTAATGAGAAGAAATTTTTTTTCAGATATAAAATTGTAGAAAAAAAAATGAAAAATATTGAAGAAATTAAATTATTACTGATAAAAGATTCAAGTCGACAATCAAAACAATTCAGAAAAGAAATAAATCAAATAAGACCACGACGATGGAATTTACGACCAAGAAAAATAAACAATTATTCTTATTAAACAAAACAATGCTCCCAAAACAACATAATAACTCTTTTTTTATAATGTATTATTTATATTATATAATAATGTATTATATATATCATATATTATAATATATATTGTATGAAATATGAATATATGAAAAAACAATTTTTTTTTAAGATAATAATCAGAATGAAAAATAATATAACCACTATAAAAATTAATGATTGCAATGGAAATTTCAAATGCGTCTCCCCTCCAACCGATATAACAATAAATGAATTTACCGAGTTTGTCGATTATTCATTTAGTTACAGTAATAGATTTATTAACCCAAATTTAATCTTTAATCTACATCACATAGACATTATTGATGAAGATGAAGAATTTGATCGCGAAGATGATGACGATTATGAAGATGATAAAGATGAATTGATTATGAAGATGATAATGATGAATTATGAAGATGATGAAGACGAATATGATTCAATATTTAATGCGCGTAATATAAAATTAAAAGATAATGAAAAAGATCAAAAAGAAGGAAAAGATCAAAAAGAAGGAAAAGATCAAAAAGAAGAAAAAAAAAGAACAAAAAAAGAAGAATAATAAACAAGAAATATAGAAATGATATAGATTGAGAAAATATATATTACTTTACTTATTGTATTATTTTTTTATATCCATTATATTTTTCTAAACTTTTATATTGTGTTTTTTATATGTAACAGAATCCCGATCACCATCCCGATCACTATCCCGATCACATAACTTATAATATATTGTTTTTATAGCGAAAACCCATCAGAATCCCGAATCCCGATCACCATCCCAATCAGAATCCCGAATCACAATCAGAATCCCGAATCCCAATCAGAATCCCGAATCACAATCAGAATCCCAATGAGGGGGGACTTTTACATAACTGAAATAAAATTATATAAGAAACCATTCTCTCTTTTTTGATTATTTTTCTTTTTTTCAATATCATAGCTATCATCAACTATTAATAATTATTATGATGATTACTTTTTATTGATATTAATAATTATTTAAAAAATAAATATATATTAATGATATATAATCCGACCTCGAATATATATAATTAAAATCGACGGAATAAATAATTATTATTTATTTTTTGCAGTGATGCGCGCATAAATGTTTTCAAATAATTATTATTTATTTTTTGCAGTGATGCGCGCATAAATGTTTTCAAATAATTATTATTTATTTTTTGCAGTGATGCGCACATAAATGTTTTCAAATAATTATTATTTATTTTTTGCAGTGATGTGCGCATATGAGTTATCAGATAATGTTTATTTATTTGTTGATGAGATGATCATGAATGGATATCGAGTAATAATTATTTATTTTTTGCAATGATATGTACATAGGGATATCAAATAATTATTATTTATTTGTTGATGAGATGATCATGAATGTTATCAAATAATTATTATTTATTTTTTGCAGTGATGCGCGCATGAGGGTTATCAAATAATCATTATTAAATTTTTGATGAGATGATCATGAATGTATTCAAGTATTATTTATTTATTTTTTTTAGTAATGTGCGCATAAATGTTATTAAGTAATAATTACTTATTTTATGATGAGATGATCATAAATGTTTTCAAGTAATGATTATTTATTTTTTGCAGTGATGCGCGCATGAGGGATATCAAATAATTATTTATTTTTTATAATGATATGTGCGCATAAGGGATATCAAATAATTATTTATTATTTTATGATGAGATGATCATGAATGTTTTTAAGTAATGATTATTTATTTTTTGCAATGATGCGCGCATGATGGTTATCATATAATGTTTATTTATTTGTTGATGAGGTATGCGCATAAATGTTATCAGATAATGTTAATTTATTTTTTGCAATGATGCGCACATGTGAGTTATCAGATAATTATTATTTATTTTTGCAATGATGCGCGCATGAGGGATATCAAATAGATATTTATTTTTCACAATGATATGTGCGCCTAAGGGATATAAAATAATTATTATTTATTTTTTGCAGTATTGTGCGCATGAGGGTTATCAATTAATGTTTATTTTATGCAATGATGTGCGCATGAGGCATATCAAAAAAATAAATATTAATTATTTGATAAGATGACCATGAATGTTTTCAAGTAATGATTATTTATTTTTTGCAGTAATGCGCACATGAGGGTTATCGAGTAATAATTATTGATGAGATGATCATGAATGTTTTCAGATGTTTATTTATTTGTTGATGAAATGATCATGAATGTTTTCAGATAATGTTTATTTATTTTTTGCAATGATGCGCGCATGTGAGTTATCAAGTAATGATTATTTATTTTTTGCAAGGATGTGCGCATGAAAGTTATAAATGATGAACATTTATTTTTTGTGATAGTGTAACTATGATGCGCGCATTGACGTTATTAAAAAATTATTAATTATTTTTATCACAAATCAGATTATATGCACTCTATCAGTGACATATTTGAACTGTTATATTTTTTGAATATGTGCGGCATATCATTCAAGTGTATGCGCGCTTAAGTTATCTGTGGATGGCGTAACTAAATCTGGCATCGGCTCAATGCCGACTACTTTGAGCAATCGTGTAAGAATTGTGTTTCTTTCAAAGCTTTCATTGTTTGCGTATGCGGAGAATCGAAGAAATGCGAGGCATATAGTACTGATGCATGCTGAAGCATACGTTAAGTAATTATTGTTGAAGAACCCGGCGGAGAATGCGAGGATAGAAGAATTACTCAACAATATGTGAACGATACCCTCAACCCAGTTCTAAATTTTTCTCCACCTATGTCTCCATAGCGTAACATCTGTTACTTCATTCTTAAAATCAGGAACTATTACGTCGCGAAACAAAGGTACTGCAAGATCCGAATAAGTTATCGGTGTATGTTGTGTGTCATCAGACATAATTTTCAACGAGAAGTTGATACCAAATTGCGCGCATAAAATGAATCAAAAAATTGAAATTACATTATCGACAATTATTGATATTGATCGCGCAATTAAAAATGGATTATATTGCGGCGTTAAAATTAATTAATTATCCAGCAGAATTAGCTGTGATGGTCGGTGAAAAGCTCGAAGATTATCCTGATATACGTGAAAGATTCGGTAAATATGCGGTCATGCTTCTTCTCGATGATAAAATTATAAGAGCTATACTCACTGATACTTCGATCATCAAAATCGGTAACATAATACGTTATATCAAAGCGATATCTCCTCGTAAGATCGCTCAATATTTTTCTTACGAAGATTATGATATAATAAAAAATTGCAGTGTAGTACTTGTTTGTGTATCACCATTCAATGCTGAAAAAGCGATGTTAAAATCAAATATCGCTCTCAATAATGAACAATTTTATACAAAATAATAAATTCTCTTGATATGGTTCTTGCGATTGATTCCCCGATTATAAAAAATATTGTTCGGGATATGAATTATCATATCAAAGATAGTATCAAACCATTTGATAAAATTCATCATATGATCAGATCCGATTCAATATATGATGATATTAAAGTAGTATCATCATCGAATATCAACAAATATATATCACATACTACTTATGAATATCCCCCACTGAATGCACTCGATGAAGAAGAGATATTTGCATTTGCAAATATTATTAATTTACTCCGACCGAGTAAGAATAAAAAATTAGCGAAAAAATTAAAAAATAATGCATTAAGGTCACCACAATTTGCATATGTATGTCATTATCCCTATTTATTTAAGGATTTTCACATATATAGCTATGAGTTATTAAAATATATTTATTACGAAGAAGTAACATCGTTTATAACTTCACCCCACAAAAAAATAACTTTAGATGATCGATTTGTATTCACATTCGATGATATCATTGCGATGAATATTTCAAATTCTGTTTCTTCTGACGATAAAGCAATTACGCGGTTAAACATTTTCATTGGAGGTTATCTCAAGGATCTTGATCTGAGCAATACATTAATTACAGGAAGTGCACTCACTGCTTCTGTTATAAGGTCATTAAATGAACGAAAATATTATGATTTTGGTGAAACTGGATATGCGACATATATCGGAGCACATTATCCGAATGTAATAAATATTCTCGATCCTCGAGATAAAAATATGTATCAAAATATTACAAATATTATAAAAGATTATCCGGAAGAAGTTATTCTTTAATTTGTGACTAATTTTTGTGACACCAAAAAAGTAAAAATAACATTATTTGCAGTACAAGAAACTCATTATTTTGAAACGAAAAAATATGCCTGCGATTTCGATGTCATCAAAGGGGCAGATGTAAATTTTATATATTGACGTCGAAACAGATGAACAATTCGATCAAGTAGTTCTCGAACATTATAAAAGTTATTAATAAACATTATCCGGATGCGATACTCACTAAATCGTCCAATGAATGGAACATAACTGACATCGAAAATTTATATTTTCGCAATGTAACGATGATTCGAGGTACATTTAATGATGTTGCGAGACATCCAGTCAGTGTTACTAGTGTCGCATATACAGGTAAACAGCAACAATTTATTATGACATCGCGTTTTGTGCGTACGATGCAGACTGATTATTTATATTATTATCCGTGCAAAGATGGAGAATTTTTAATGAAAACGATTTGTAAATATAGAAGACGAGGGTTTTATTCAGATAATACACCGATCACGTTCCAAGATACGGATAAATTTTTGCAATTTCCGGCACTTTTCGGGAAAGATTATTTTAATGTAAATAATAATGATATCGAATGCATGACATATAATAATCACGTAATCGAAGGCAAGATTCAAAATTTTTATTAACATATGCGGAAAAACCTATTATATTTTTCATATAGTTTCTACTATTTTATTGGAATTTTATAAAAAATATGGATATAATGATCGAATAAATTTGAATCATTTTTATATAGTAAGTAACTTAGTCGTAAAAGATTCGAGTTTTAAAAATGTCTGAAAAGATACCTGCAGAAGAAGCACCAGTTGAATTAACACCAGCTGAAGAAGCAGCATCAAAGCTAAGGGCTGCAATAATGGCAACAACAGCACTTAGTGATGGGGAAGCATTATCTAAAGATCCAGATGAAAGCTCTACTGATTCAGATGATCTTGATACAATATCTGTATTTAAATCTGATTAACTATGTTTTAAGATTACACACGGTAAATGTAAAAAAGATTGAACCTTCATTCATGTTGATGATAAGTTTGAACGTGAAGTAGTAAAGGAATTAACAAGATTAAAAGCAATGGAAATCACAAACAGAACAATTTGCATGCACGACTTCAATGTAAGTGGATGCAAACATGGTGTTAATTGCAACAGATTACATCTCGTTGAGGCATTGACAGTTGATCACTCCAAACGAGAGGTCTATAAAGCGTTATCAGCTATAACTAATACAAAAACTAAATCTACAAAAACAGTAAAAGACGTGCACCACAAAAAACACGTTGAAACTGTTGAGTGTAAAAACAAATGTAAAGAATGTCTTTGTAAATTTCATATTATGACTAGCACAAAAGAATTATTAGCTGAAATTAAATCTTTAGAAACTGCTGTGTCAAAATTGACAACAAAAACGTTGCAACATTGTAATATTGGATGCAAAGAAGATATGGCAGATATGCAAAAATCAATTAATATTTTAAAGAAAAATATAATGATAGTTAAAGGAAAAGTTAATATTGTATCTTGTTTAGATATGTCTTAAACTTAAAGGACTGGACCGAAATAAGGACACGGAAACGGAAAAATATGGATGATGTCACTGGAAATTTTAAACATGATTTGAGTCGCTTCTCATTTGCTCTATCAGATGTCACAGTTATTTTATTGCAATGAAACGTTGTAACATTGTTATTTTTTATATGGTAATGTTCGATCAATGTTCAAAAAAATAATAACAATTATTTTATTCTTAAGTAGAGATCATCATCATTTCTGTGATCTACACATCTTTCTTTTTTTCCGCCGAATAAACCATATGATGCGTACTTCTTGCAAGTATCAACTTCACATGCTTGATAAGCTCTACTATTTTCGGGTTTGCAATCTTTACAATATAAAATACTTTTTGTTCCTGGTTCGCAGAAACTTGCGAATTTTTTATAACACTTTATACATCTTTTGGATTTGATGCTGATAATACAATCTTTTTCGCGATGTTTCGTACATGAGATGATGCCCGAAGGAGATTTAAACCATGGATAATTTTTACAATCTTTTGCTGAACATTTTTTTCTCCGTATAAGAACATGATCTACTTCTTTATGTGTAGGGCATGTTAACCATGGACCTTTAACAGTTAATCCGTATATTGCCGGATTAGTACACTTTATACATATATGTCGATTTATATTTACATAATTTATATTATCATTTATAGTCTTATTAATTAATTATAATTCTTTTTAAAACCGCAAACATGTAACAAATTGATGTTTGCGCCGCCAGCAGAAAACAAGATATGTAATAATACTTGGTGCGTATTATTATTTATTTACAAGTGAATTATGAGAATAATATATATACATATAGATTGCATTATTATATACCTTTTTTTTTGCTACGCGGCGGTTATTTAAATGTAAAATAGCCAATACATTATTAAGACATTATTAAGCACTGTTTTCTTCTCGCGCAATATGCGGCGAAGATAGTGTAATGTTATATATTTATTTTGTTTTACCAACTTTCGTTAAGAGCTAACACTTCTCACATTTCCTTCGCTGCGCTTATCTATCTTATTTAATTCCTAATTTAAAGCATCATATAATGTAATTATATTCGCGAGGAGGAAATGAAGAATCATCAGGATAAATATATTGATTTATATAGCATTCCAATCTATTTGGCGGCGCTATTTCGTTGCTCAATTTAGAATGGGAATTGTATAGCAGATTTAATATATAATAGCTTGCATACACAAATTCAATTGAACTGTTTTGCAGCAGTATCTAATCATAGCGGCATTACTTGATTTTCAATATATCTGATATCTAGATCCGCCAAATAATACTAAGTGCATCTTAGTTTATAAACTCTGCATTGCATATGGTGTTTACATTTAGATCAATCATTTTTTCAATCTTAGAAGCGCTTATTTTATTTGTTAAAGCCTGTAATAATAATTACAAGCCATAAACTTATTTAATGATTAAGCGCCAATTTCAAATTGATAAACATAAAAAAATATTTGAATTTATTTTTCTCGAAAACGATTGCAGATTTGCAGACTAGCTTACTACTTGTTTATTTCTTAGTACCAAATTTACTAACACACCAACTCACCGTAACAAATTATCACTCAGCTTACTGCATGGACTTTGTAAACGCAAGTCTCATAACCTGAGAAAGTTTCAGAATATATAAATTATTTAGTCGGGTTTAGTCCAAAATTTAATAACATATCTGTACCCTGTCTAACCGCATGAACTTTCTTAACATATATTTATGAACCAAACGAACATAATCAAATTAATTTATTTATGTATTCAAATATGTTTAAGAACCAAACGACCATAATCAAATTAATTTATTTTTCTTGAAGACGATTGCAGATTTACAAGCACACTACTTGTTTATTACATAAAAGCAAATTTACTGACACATCAAAACACACATAATGAGACGATATCGCTCAAGTCATTGCATGGACTTTGTTAACGCAAGTCTCTGAACCCGAGCAAGTTTCAGATTATTTAAATTATTTAGTCGGGTTTCGTCCTAAAATTAATAACATATCTATACCCTGTCTAACCGCATGAACTTTGTCCACGCAATTTCAGACCTAGAGAATATCGAGTCGAGTTGTGCCTAACATGGTTATGAACCAAACGAACATAATTAAATTAATTTATTTTTCTTGAAAACGATTGCAGATTTACTAGCACACTACTTGTTCATTACTTAATAGCAAATTTACTAACACAACAAATCGAACATAATGTAACGATATCACTCAAGTCACCGCATGGACATATATACATATTTATATGTATATGTATCTATGAATATATATATATGTATATATATATATATATATATATATTTATATATATATATACATGTATATATATATATATATATTAGTAGTAGAAAATCACTTAACAAAAATTTTTTTTTTGTTAAGTGATTTTCTACTACTAATATAATTGCTCTGTTCTTTTAAGAACATTGAGCACTCTATTGTGTAGAATACTTTTTAAAGTTGTTTATATATATATATATTTATATATATACATATATATATATATATATATTTATATATTACATATTTATAAATGATTAGGGGTCGTCCATAAAGTACGTACTCCAAAAATTTTGAAATTTGACCCCCACCCCCTCCCACTTGTTGCCATGCGTACTTTTATATCCCCCCCCCCCCCCCTTAAAAGTACGTTCGTTTCTCAAATACCCCCCCCCCCCTCGAAAAACCCCCCTCCCATCCCTTCTATTTTTTTTTCTCAATAAAAAAGTTTATTTAAAAAAAAAAAAGACGGAGGGTACCTTAGATACTTTATACGACCCCAAAGCCCTTTGTTTGCGCATTTTAGAAACGTCTGTAAGTATATATGCAAATAATAATTTAAATAAATTTAAAATACTGCGAAGGTATGTGTGTGTTTGGGTAAGAGGTTAATGCGGCGGGAATAGTCGAGGAGATCCAGGTTTGATTCCCGGTAAAATCCATGTAAACCTTTTTTTTGTTTAAATAACGAATCAAATGTAAATAATCTATACTTAAGGTGGACTTTTTTTTCAGGCACCTTTCTTTAGTAAGTAAAAAACGAGTCTTACGTGAGATCAGTAATATTGAATACAAAGGGTAAAACCCTGTGCGAGGGGGCAACAACAAATTTTGTGCCTTTTTGCTAATTTAAGAAGTTTTTTATTTTAGCAAAACCTAGCGGTCAAATTTGGAAGATTTTGAGACGCCATTGACACGTTTTTTTGGGGGGACTCCGTCCCATCAACCACGGCCCTCAGGTCTTACTCAGGGCCAGTATATAAGGGATGGCATGTGTGCATGGGCCCTCTCAGGATTTTTTGAGGTTCCAGATAGAACACTTTCACACATCGTGCAAACTTAAGTTTGTTAATATGCCAAATGAGGTAGCCTTGCAAAAAATTTGGATGGCGGAGGCCTGGGAACCAAAAAGCCCTAAAACGTTTAACTCCCCCCTTCCCTGCCCAAACGTGAGGGACATATGTAGCAAGATTTTTAACTTTACCATCTAAAACTAAATTAAAATTTATCGACAGATTTTAATTTTTGTAAAAAAATATTGTAAATTACAAAAAAGTTATGACCATGAAAAGTTACACCCCTCTCATTTAAGGGGTCGGAAAATCAGCATAGTCATAACTTTTGTTATTTACAATATTTTTCTACAAAAACTAAAATCTGTCAATAAATTTAAACTTAGTTTTAGCTGTATAAGTTGAAAATTTTACTACATTAGTGCCCTCACATATGGGCAGGGCACTAATGTAGTAAGCGTTTTAAGGCTTTTTGTTCACAGGCCTCCGCCATCCCGATATTTTGCAAGGCCTCCTCATTTGGCATAGGTATAAACAAACTTAAGTTATGAGTTTGCACGATGTGTGAAAGTGTCCTATCTGGAACATCAAAAAATTCTGAGGGCGCCCATACATGTGTGTGCATAGAGGAAAACTATACCCTCTACTCCTTATACCATACATCTTTTTATGTTGGCAAACTAGAACATATAGTCATAATGTAACTTTTTTATTGATTAGCTGGTTAATTGTGATAAATTAGAAAATCGAAGTACGTACTTTTAAATTGAACCCTCCCCCCCCCCTCCCATACGCTTTCGTACGCTTTTTGAAGACCTCCTCCCTCCCCCCTATGAGCATACGTACTTTATGGACGACCCCTTATCGTAAATTTTATAAAAAAAATCTCAAAAACATTAGAAACATAAGATTTCTGTTGAAACTAAATAAACTTTTAACACACAGTAAAATCCATACTGTAATATTGTTTTGTGCTATGCGAGACTTTATTGTCGTTGCATAACAGTGATAAGTTTCTTTTTTTTTTCCAATTCAATAATAAAGATAAAATTTGATGTAGTAATTGTAAAATATAATTTATTTTGTAGAATTTAAAATGTAAAAAGTTTTTTTTTTTAATGAAGAATATTATGTTTTTTATAAATGCAATGCGCGAATAGTTCGCAAAGCATTTATATAACTAAAGTTATCGAATCGCAAGCGTAGATTTATAATGGTAAATTAGCCCAACATTGATCCAACGTTATGTAAATTTTTGTTAATGATTGTAGAGTTAAAACGCGTTGGTTTTGCATTGGACCAACGTTAGTCAAGCAATCCGACGTTAGCGCAACGTTTGCCCAATTAAGCATGTGCTTGCTGGAGACTGATATGAAAACGTTTTGTTCAGCTAAACACATCTATAAATGTTTTCAATTAAAGAAGGTAATGATTAATCAGTGTGACGATTTGAAAAAACGTTATTTATATATGAAAAAAATTGTTTTTCCAATACTTCAAGAAGAAAAAAATGGATCCGTATTGTGAATTGGTCGAGCGAAGAGGTCTCGGAACGCCGTTGACTAAAAAGAGTATTCCAAAAAAAGAAGAAACAGACGAAGAAAAATGCGATATATTTAGTCCAACCTAAGAGGATTTTCCTGAAAATACGCTCATCAAGTTCAATCTGGCAAAAGTTATTTGTCGCGAATGTTGATTGGAAATTGCAAATATAAAAACGCCTAAAATTTGCACGTTATGCAAAAACGTGAAATAAGTCAAGTGCAAAAAAGGAATGGGTTGCCACATGCAAACACAGTTTTTTTTTAATCAAACACGTGTAGTTTCATTCGATAGAAAATTCTCTAAAATTAGTAACTTTAATTGACAATTTAAATGCAGTATCGAAAAGTTTCAATCTTCCTCAAAATAGCGATAATCGAATTTTAAATACCATTTAATTGTTTGATGATTTACAAGAAGATTGCATAAGTAGTTCTCAGTATGCCAATTTAATCAGCTTTAAAAAAAAAGAACCTCCTGAAAAGGAACTTTTATTTAATGAACCTCCTAAAAAAGGGTTGAAAAGAAAATTACAAATGCGACTTTATAATATGCTTAGTGGTGACGATGATACAACGAGCGAATCAAGTTTATCAAGCGATGAATCAGATTGAATTTGATGAGTGGCTTATTCAATCGCTTAACAATTACAGTTACGAAGTAGAAGAAGAAGAAAAACAATATTGGAACTGAATTTGAACGTAAAGCGAAAAAAAAGGAAGAAAGAAAGTGAGGAGGATAAACAAAAAAAAAACTTAGCAATAGATTTACGAAATAACGTTTTTATTCCCTGTATAACTCAATGACAAGTACTCGATGCTTATGAAATTTATATTTACTTTATTATTTTATAAAATGGCTTAATCCAAAAACGTTATTAACTGTTGATTTTTTATCCGATAAAGATCGTCATCATATTCCATTTGCATATCAAAATTATGTATGTCGCGTTGTTAAACAATTTGTAATGGAAATGATATATCCATTTTCTGAAATTGGACATAAAGGAAAACTGATTAAAACAAATTTAAAAAAGGAGAAAAGCAAACATTAACGTGGCAATGTGTAAATCAACATTTCAAAAAATTACATGATTATTTTAACTCGGACGATTTTAAACGGTATATAAAGAAGTTAAATTTATATGTAACTCCTATATATGCTTTTTATATAAATATTTATATATTTTTTGTTATATATAAGCTCCAACTTATAATATAACAAATAGAGTTAGAAGTAACTATTTTAAACAATATATGTGAAAAGAAATGTATCATCCTTATAAAAAAAAGTCTTTTCAATAATGATCAATTGTATGATAAAGTCGTTAAGCGCGTAAAGCGCTAACGACTTTATCACTGCAACAATTGATTATCACTACTTGTCCCTGCAACAATTGATTATCACTACGGTGATAATCAATTGTTGCAGGGACAACAAGTCGCCGTTGAATCTGAAATGGAATTTCGAAAAGAAATGAAGGCTTAATTGCCCTATATGACATTTTTATCGACAGGGGCACCAGGAAAATTAACTGATCAATTTCCTGTTGTTTGGAAAACATTTGCAATTTTAGGTCCTCAAGATATGCAACAATTTGTTTCTATTGTTGAAAAAAATGAAATGGTTAA